>NC_133619.1:606206180-606226180 GCF_048593235.1 Sminthopsis crassicaudata | reverse complement strand
ATCCCCAGGCTCAGAATATTCTCCCTTCTCACTGCCATGCCTTAGAATCCCTAATTTCCTTTAAATCTCAGCTCAAGCATCTCCTCCCACATGAGGTCTCTCCTCATTCCTCTCTGCTGCCTTCTCTCCTCCACTAATTTCCCTTTTATTTGCTTTGAATCTATTTTTTTCATTCAGTCAACATTTATTAAGCCTCCATCTTGTATCAGGCACTGTGCTAAATTCTGAGGCTACAAAGAATAGCAAAAGACAGTTCCTGCCTTCGGGGAGTTTATTGTTTAATGCAAGACAACTTGCAAATGCCTGTACAATCAACTGGAAACAGTTTGCATATATTCCCATTCAAGTTAAAAGTCAGTTCCTTGAATGCAAAGATTATTTCATTTTTAAAAAAAATTTATCCTTAGCGTCTAATAATAAGGTTTCGCCTTGGAAGGGAACTTGGGGGCCATTTGCTCCATCCCCTTTGGAGCAGGAAATAGAAAGCAGAGAAGTTAAGGACCTTCACAGGTCACAAGGCAGTGATTTGAACTCACATCTTCTAACTTTAAATCCAGTTCTTTTCCCATGGCTACCTGCTCTGCTTAATCACTGGTTCTTAACACATGTGCAATAAGAACAATAGCAAGTATTTAAGTAGCATTTTAAGGTTTTCAGGGCTCTTTACAAGTATTATATCATATTATCTTGACAACCATGGAAAGGTCGGTGCTATTATTAGCCTAATATACAGATAAGGAAACAGGCTTAGGGAAGTGAATCTTTGCACCCATTACATAGGCAGTGGGTTCTGAGGCTGGATTTGAATTCAGGTTTTTCTGACCCCTAAGTCCTGTTTTCTGTACCCACTTACCTCATCATCTAACTGTGATCTGCCGGGTCAGTGATTGAGCTTCCTGGATCATTAAATTTAAAACAGACAGGAGCGTGTCTGTCTTGAGAACACTGAGTCAAACCCTAGTATTTTTTCATCTGGCTCGTAGAAGAGGGAATAGAGATCACAAAGAATGGTGCAAATGGTTTTTATAAACCCTTATTTTCTTGCCATAGGAGCTGCCTTTCATTAGCAAAGCGAGGGGACAAAGGGACTTCTATAATAACAACAGCATCTTAGGAGGAGGGAGGGGAAGGGGCACATGGCTTCCAGAGAGCTCACACACTGCCTCCCATGCCCAGTGTTTTCATGGGGACTGTTTTCAGGCCTGAGAAAGATACCCTGGATAACTTTTCTTGGGACTATTTTCAGGCCTGAGAAAGATACCCTGGATAACTGTTTTCTTGGGGACTGTTTTCAGGCCTGAGAAAGATACCCTGGATAACTGTTTTCATGGGGACTGTTTTCAGGCCTGAGAAAGATACCCTGGATAACTGTTTTCTTGGGACTATTTTCAGGCCTGAGAAAGATACCCTGGATAACTGTTTTCTTGGGACTATTTTCGGGCCTGAGAAAGATACCCTGGATAACTGTTTTCTTGGGGACTGTTTTCAGGCCTGAGAAACATACTCTAGATAACTGTTTTCATGGGGACTGTTTTCAGGCCTGAGAAAGATACCCTGGATAACTGTTTTCTTGGGACTATTTTCAGGCCTGAGAAAGATACCCTGGATAACTGTTTTCATGGGGACTGTTTTCAGGCCTGAGAAAGATACCCTGGATAACTGTTTTCTTGGGACTATTTTCAGGTCTGAGAAAGATACCCTGGATAACTGTTTTCTTGGGACTATTTTCGGGCCTGAGAAAGATACCCTGGATAACTGTTTTCTTGGGGACTGTTTTCAGGCCTGAGAAACATACTCTAGATAACTGTTTTCATGGGGACTATTTTCAGGCCTGAGAAAGATACCCTGGATAACTGTTTTCATGGGGACTGTTTTCAGGCCTGAGAAAGATACCCTGGATAACTGTTTTCTTGGGACTATTTTCAGGTCTGAGAAAGATACCCTGGATAACTGTTTTCTTGGGACTATTTTCGGGCCTGAGAAAGATACCCTGGATAACTGTTTTCTTGGGGACTGTTTTCAGGCCTGAGAAACATACTCTAGATAACTGTTTTCATGGGGACTGTTTTCAGGCCTGAGAAAGATACCCTGGATAACTGTTTTCATGGGGACTATTTTCAGGCCTGAGAAAGATACCCTGGATAACTGTTTTCATGGGGACTGTTTTCAGGCCTGAGAAAGATACTCTAGATAACTGTTTTCATGGGGACTGTTTTCAGGCCTGAGAAACATACTCTAGATAACTGTTTTCATGGGGACTATTTTCAGGCCTGAGAAACATACTCTAGATAACTGTTTTCATGGGGACTGTTTTCAGGCCTGAGAAAGATACCCTGGATAACTGTTTTCATGGGGACTGTTTTCAGGCCTGAGAAAGATACCCTGCATAACTGTTTTCTTGGGGACTGTTTTCAGGCCTGAGAAAGATACCCTGGATAACTGTTTTCATGGGGACTGTTTTCAGGCCTGAGAAAGATACCCTGGATAACTGTTTTCATGGGGACTGTTTTCAGGCCTGAGAAAGATACCCTGGATAACTGTTTTCTTGGGGACTGTTTTCAGGCCTGAGAAAGATACCCTGGATAACTGTTTTCATGGGGACTATTTTCAGGCCTGAGAAAGATACCCTGGATAACTGTTTTCTTGGGGACTATTTTCAGGCCTGAGAAAGATACCCTGGATAACTGTTTTCTTGGGGACTGTTTTCAGGCCTGAGAAAGATACCCTGGATAACTGTTTTCTTGGGGACTGTTTTCAGGCCTGAGAAAGATACTCTGGATAACTGTTTTCTTGGGGACTGTTTTCAGGCCTGAGAAAGATACTCTGGATAACTGTTTTCTTGGGGACTGTTTTCAGGCCTGAGAAAGATACCCTGGATAACTGTTTTCTTGGGGACTATTTTCAGGCCTGAGAAAGATACCCTGGATAACTGTTTTCTTGGGGACTGTTTTCAGGCCTGAGAAAGATACCCTGGATAACTGTTTTCTTGGGGACTATTTTCAGGCCTGAGAAAGATACCCTGGATAACTGTTTTCTTGGGGACTGTTTTCAGGCCTGAGAAAGATACCCTGGATAACTGTTTTCTTGGGGACTGTTTTCAGGCCTGAGAAAGATACCCTGGATAACTGTTTTCATGGGGATCATTTTCAGGCCTGAGAAAGATACTCTGGATAACTGTTTTCTTGGGGACTATTTTCAGGCTTGAGAAAGATACCCTGGATAACTGTTTTCTTGGGGACTGTTTTCAGGCCTGAGAAAGATACTCTGGATAACTGTTTTCTTGGGGACTGTTTTCAGGCCTGAGAAAGATACTCTGGATAACTGTTTTCTTGGGGACTATTTTCAGGCTTGAGAAAGATACCCTGGATAACTGTTTTCTTGGGACTATTTTCAGGCCTGAGAAAGACACCCTGGATAACTGTTTTCTTGGGGACTATTTTTAGGCCTGAGAAAGATACCCTGGATAACTGTTTTCTTGGGGACTATTTTCAGGCCTGAGAAACATACTCTAGATAACTGTTTTCTTGGGACTGTTTTCAGGCCTGAGAAAGATACCCTCGATAACTGCTTTCTTGGGGAGTATTTTCAGGCCTGAGAAAGATACCCTGGATAACTGTTTTCTTGGGGACTATTTTCAGGCCTGAGAAACATACTCTAGATAACTGTTTTCTTGGGACTGTTTTCAGGCCTGAGAAAGATACCCTCGATAACTGTTTTCTTGGGGACTATTTTCAGGCCTGAGAAAGATACCCTGGATAACTGTTTTCATGGGGACTATTTTCAGGCCTGAGAAAGATACCCTCGATAACTGCTTTCTTGGGGACTATTTTCAGGCTTGAGAAAGATACCCTGGATAATTGTTTTCTTGGGGACTATTTTCAGGCCTGAGAAAGATACCCTCGATAACTGCTTTTTTGGGGACTATTTTCAGGCCTGAGAAAGATACCCTGGATAACTGTTTTCTTGGGGACTATTTTCAGGCCTGAGAAACATACTCTAGATAACTGTTTTCTTGGGACTGTTTTCAGGCCTGAGAAAGATACCCTGGATAACTGTTTTCTTGGGGACTGTTTTCAGGCCTGAGAAAGATACCCTGGATAACTGTTTTCTTGGGGACTATTTTCAGGCCTGAGAAAGATACCCTGGATAACTGTTTTCTTGGGGACTATTTTCAGGTCTGAGAAAGATACTCTGGATAACTGTTTTCTTGGGGACTATTTTCAGGTCTGAGAAAGATACTCTGGATAACTGTTTTCTTGGGGACTATTTTCAGGCCAGGAGAAAGATACCCTGGATAACTGTTTTCTTGGGGACTGTTTTCAGGTCTGAGAAAGATACTCTGGATAATTGTTTTCTTGGGGACTATTTTCAGGCCGGGAGAAAGATGCTCTGGAGAACTCAAAGGTGGCAGTTATAGCTGGCAGCCTGGTTCCCCAAGTCTGCACCCAGTGGAGGGGTCCTACTGGTCTATAGCCCAGATCAAGCTTAGTTGGAGAAAAAAGGGAATAACCCAGCAAATGACATCGGTGTGGGAGCCTTGGTAAGAAACCTAGTCTCCTGCTTGCCTGCCAGGCCCGGGCTGGCTCCTGGAGAGCCAGTCTGCGATCTGTTTCACAAGCACTGCAAGCTGGTCGGACACAGATGGACTCACTAGGAAATGGCAGCGTGGCCTGCTGCTGACCTCCAGCTTACTACTTTGTGGCCCCGGCCCTATGAGTGCTTTCTATTATAACGGAAAGAGAGCTGGCCAGGAGACTGAGCGTGGCCACTGAAACTTTTCCCCCAAGCCTCGTCGTTTAGCCTCAGCTTCCCTACTTGTTGGGTTCCTCCCAGCTCCGATAGTCTGTGTTCTAAGTTTCTTTCCAGATCTCAGATTCTGGGTTCTAATTCTATGAATTCTGTTTCTAATTCTATAATTCTGATTCTTCCTGCTTTGATATTCTACATTTTAAGATGACTGAAAATGATCCTGCAGAAAGAGCATTAGGTTGAGTTTGTCTCCCTTCGGATCCCTCTGGCTAGGTGTGCTGGGACAATGTCCCCAGTTTATTTCCTTCTCCGTACAGTGAAAAAATTGGGTCAGGTGAACTCAGAACCCTGAAGAGGAGAGACCCTGTACAGTTCTAATAGTGCATATCTCAAGGCTTTTTTTTTTTTTAATAGTTTAGGGTCCCTTCTTATAAGAGGTGGAGGAGCTCTGAATTCAGAGGTCTTGGGTTCTAATCTCACCATTGCCCCATAGACACTAGACAAATCACAGAACCTCCTCAGAACTCTGAAGATCCCGTACAGTTCTAATAGTCCATTTCTCATGTTCTTTTATGATTCAGGGTTCCTTCTTACATGCTTTATAGAAGGCGCACTAGATTCAGAGATCCTGGGTTCAAATCTCACCATTGTATCACAGACACTAGACAAATCACAGAACCGCCTCGGATCTCAGAGGCGAAAGATCCCATGCGTTCTCCTTAAGTGTCGGTCCCCACCTCTGTACGATGGAAACACTGGCAGCCGGGGAGGCTGGAAGTCCATTTTAGGGCTAACTCTGTGTCCTGAGAGCTGCCCCAGCTGAGACACTGTGCATTCTGAGGTCCCTTCTGTTCTGATGGTCTGCGCCCCAAGACCCGTGTCCTAGCGTTCCTCCCTGGAAGGGAGGTCCATACTCTATAGCCCTGGTGCTACAATGAGGGGCAGGGCCTCGTGGCCCCGACCCGGACCCTCATGGCCCCGACCCGGACCCTCGCGGCCCTGACCCGGACCCTTGTGGCCCCGTCCAGACCCTCGTGGCCCCGTCCGGACCCTCATGGCCCCGACCCGGACCCTCGTGGCCCCGACCCGGACCCTCGCGGCCCCGACCCGGACCCTCATGGCCCCGTCCAGACCCTCGTGGCCCCGACCCAGACCCTTGTGGCCCCGTCCAGACCCTTGTGGCCCCGTCCAGACCCTTGTGGCCCCGACCCGGACCCTCATGGCCCCGTCCAGACCCTCGTGGCCCCGACCCAGACCCTTGTGGCCCCGTCCAGACCCTTGTGGCCCCGTCCAGACCCTTGTGGCCCCGACCCGGACCCTTGTGGCCCCGTCCCGGACCCTTGTGGCCCCGTCCAGACCCTCGTGGCCCCGACCCGGACCCTTGCGGCCCCGACCCGGACCCTCGTAGCCCCGTCCAGACCCTCGTGGCCCCGACCCAGACCCTTGTGGCCCCGTCCAGACCCTTGTGGCCCCGTCCCGGACCCTCGTGGCCCCGACCCGGACCCTCGTGGCCCCGACCCGGACCCTTGTGGCCCCGACCCGGACCCTCGTGGCCCCGACCCGGACTCTCACCCCGCACCCATTCTGGCATCTGTGAGAGAACCAGCCCTATGATTGAGCTGGGACAAAGCAAGGGGCTGTCCGTCACTCACTCAGAACCCCCGCCCGGTCTGTCCAGCAGCCTGCCCTGGGGACGGCCCGGACCCCTGTCAGCCAAGGGAAGGGTCTGGCCGGCCTCCGAGCTCAGAGAGATGTTTTAGCTCCGCCACTTTTGCTCCTTCTCAGCAGAGACTTTCCTACAGAAAAATCCCTGCTCCTTGCCCCCCAGACCTCTGGGGGAGGGGGCAAGAATGTCCTTACCCTTCCACTTTCAGCAAGAAGCCACCTGCATTCTCAGCCGGTTTCTGGGTGCCTCCCCCTCCCAGAAACATGGCCTGACTCCTCGAGTGGAGCTGCCCTGCTTTGTTAGCATCTGGCCTGGAGCTCAGAGGCTTTCCTGGGAGCCAGACCCCAGTCCTGGGGCATTCACTGGCCTTTGCAGCCTCCCTTCTCCCCTTTCCCCGGCTCGAGTTGGGACGTTCGCCCCAAAGGCCAGCCCAAAGTGATGGGTGTCCTCTCCTCCAAAATAGTCAGGGAGCCCTCCAGGACCCTGGAAACTCCGGTCTGAGATGCCGAGCCGCCGCACCCACCCTCCGAGTGGAGGGAGCTCGCCCCTCTCAGCCCCCACAAGTGAGCGAGGGCGTCCCCCTTCCCCAAGGGGGATATCGAAGGTTGTCTATGGAGATTCCCCGAGGGGAGGTCCCCCACGTTCAGCACAAGAAACTCATTCCAAGAACCGGCTGCCCCGAGTTTGGGGGTAGGGGCGCGGGGACAGGAGGGGCTTCGGTGGCGGACCCCCTTCAGAAGAGCCAGCCCGAGATGGAGAAGGCGCCCCCAGCCAGCCCACCCCGAGGCTCCCCCACCCCAAAGCCGCGGGCGGCGGGCATCGGCCAGTGGCCACGGAGGGATTTCTCTACTCACCGCGAATGAAGGGCTGCGAGTAGGTCGTGAAGGAATCAAAGACACTGTTGGACGCCATGCTCTGGTCTGAGGAAGGCGAGGATTCAGTCCTTGATGGGGCTGGCTTGTTACTGGGGGGGGGTATTATTTTTTTCTGCTACTTTTGAAAATAATTTGAAAAAAAAAGAAGGGGGGCAACAAAAAAAGAAAAAAAGGAAAAAGAGCAAAATAAAGAGAGAAAGAGAGGGAGAGATCCCAGAGGAAGCTAATGCCTATTTGTACCCAAGAATTTGGGTTCTCAGTCCCACAGGAATGTCTGGCCACAGAGTGTTCAACAGCAGTGTATGCAGACTATCATTAGTGATGGAAGGGGCGAGAGCAAAGGCAGCAGCGGGCAGCGAGGGGGGAGCCCCGGGCAGCGGCGGGCAGGCCAGGCTGGGGGCCAGGGCCCAGAGGAATGAATGAAACTTACCCCCAAGCAGCAGAGCAGCACCCCCTCCCCAAGCTAGGGCAAGGCTGGGCCCCCGCCCCCCCGCAGGGGAGTGGGGATGAGGCCGTGGAGAGGAGCCAAGCCTCCCTCCTCCCCAGGTACCCCTGGGGATGGCAGAGGACTCCCAGCTTGTGGTTCTGTGGTTGGGGAAGAGGCCTTCAGAGTGTCAGGCCAACCTCAGCTCCCCAGGCTGAAAAAGCCTTTAACCCGACACGGGCTCATTGGCCCGGGGAGTCACCTGACCCGGGACGTCACCCTGGCCCTTGGAGCTCACTGTGGCTCCTTTTTTTAAAAAAAAAAAAGAGAAAAAAAGATATTTTCTGTGCTGGTTGGTAACTGCCTCTCGCACTGGCCCAGTTCGGTTACCCTTCTGAAAGCAGTTAACATGGCGGAGAGGGGGGCTGCCGAGGACTTTTTCCCATCCCTCTTTTTAATTAATGGCAGTGTCCTCCTGCCGGGCCCAGAGTCATGTGGACGGCTAATTGGCTGATGGAAGCCATCCTCTGTGGGCACGAAAGGGTTTTCTCCCTTCCCTGGCCCTGCTCCCGCCCTCCACTTGTCTGTGGTGCAACTCCTCTCCGCCAGCGGCCGACCCCGGCCTCCGCGCCCGCCTATTGTAGGGGAGACCACTTCCATATGTGTGGATGGGTGGCTCCCGACGGGGGTTTTATGTGAATTAGTATGAAGTAAAAATTCAAAGCATATGCCGCAGTATAAACAGTGCTGGGAGCCGGTCCCGGGTCCTCCCCCCCACGGTGCAACCAGGGCACCGGCCTTCCCCGACACAGTAGTGGGTGCTGGGGGTGCTGCACCAGGAAGGATGCTGGGGACGCCCCTGGACCGGCCGAGGTGGGAGCTCGGAGAAAAGGCGGCTCCTTCGGAAGAGCAGCGGGCAGAGGGTCCGTCCTCCGGTCAGGGGTCAGCCCGCACCCCCTCCCTGCCCCAGGGGCGGCACCCTGCACTGGAGGAGGCCCGTGGTCTCTGGTGCCCTCGCATCCAGGGCTTTACCTGCTGGCTGATGCTGGGAAGCTCCTCCCGAGGACCAGGGCCAGTCTGCCCTCTGCAGCCAGGGGGCACCGGCGTCAGGCCGGGAATCTCAGTCCCTCCGGTCAAATCCAGCCTGCGATGACGACGAGCCGGGAGATCCTGGGCAAGTCCCCCAGGCCTGCTTGCCTCAGTTTCCTCATCTGTCAAATGAACCCCTCCAGTATCTTTACCAAGAAAAGCCCCAATGGGTCATGAAGAGTCGGACACAGCGTAATTATAGGAATTGTTGGGGCAGCTAGGAAAGAGCCCCAGCCCTGCAGTCAGGAGGACCCGAGTTCAAATCTGGTCTCAGACCCTTAACACTTCCCGGCTGGGTGACCCTGGGCGAGTCACTTAATTACCTCAGCAAAAATGAAAGGAAAGACCTGCTGGCAGGCGGGTGGGAACCGGTCCGGCCTGGCTGCCGGCCTTTGCTGCTACACTGAATTAGGCCAGCGAGGAGGGGAGACCTCCCTCCGTGCCTCTCACGCGGGCGTTTGGGACACGCGCAGGGCCCAGTGCACCCTGGGGCTCCGTCCGCGCCCGGCCTTCGGTCCGGTGAATGGGCTCCGTTGTCCGTCTGGGCAGCTGCTCTTTAAGAACGAGAACCTCATGGAGGGGATTTCTTGGTCTGTGGTTCCCTGCCTGCATTCTAAGGCCCCTTGCTGCCCTGGCACTTCCTCCCAGCCCTGTCACCGCTCCCTGGCCGATGATGGATCTGCAGTTGGGGGGGAGGCTGGGACCTTGGGGGTGGGAGGTGGGGGTCTGGGGCAGCGGGGTCGGGGAAAGGATGCTGACATGGGGGCGGGGGGGGCTCAGAAGTGTACCCCGCAGCAGCCCCAGCACTCCTCGGCCCGGAGGGAAAAGGAAAGCCGTCCATGGCTCCGCGAACCGCCCCAGGCCCGGCCTCTGCCCGCCACAAGCCGGCTCCGAGGCCTCCAATGTGCACTGTCAGCGGGTGATGTCACCCTGCGAGAATGTGCAGCTGCTGATGACCACACGCTTCTAACCGGCTTCCAGAGGCTGGAACCCCAGAACGGGCTGGGGAGGAGGGCAGGCGGAGCCTCTCAGACCCCGCGAGCAGCCGAGGGTCGGGCAGCAGAGGGCCGGGCAGCGAGGGCCAGGGGGCCGGGCAGTGAGGGCCGGGGGGCCGGGCAGCGAGGGCCGGGCAGCCTGGGGCCGGGCAGCGAGGGTCGGGCAGCAGAGGGCCGGGCAGCGAGGGCCAGGGGGCCGGGCAGTGAGGGCCGCCGGCCCCAGCCCGAAGCCCCCATCCGCCTCCTCAGCCCGGCCATCCCTGCGTCCCAGACGTGCCGCCCGGACCCAGCCAAAGGCCCGTCCAGAAACTCCGGGCCGTCGCGGGTATTTTTTCATGAAAGTGCCCGCCCAGCTCCCTCTTCCCTGGGCCGCAGCGGGGACCATTGTCTGCAAGGCCGGCATTGTTCTTCAGCCCGTTCCGAGGAGGGGCCTGGCCCCACATGAAAGGGGGAACATATTCTTTACCATAAAAAGGTCTATGGTTTTCTTCCCCTCCCCCCTTTCCCTTTAATGACCCCATTTCCATGGGTGTGTCTGAAAATTTAAAACATACCAACTTTACTTACTCGTCCAAAGGGAGGGGGGTCATTATGCGGTTGAGAAATTGATGGGTGTTCCATGTGCTATCGATGGAGCATCCCAGGCATCTCCTGTCACTCACAGAGAGCAGGCGGTCAGCAGCCAGGCCGGGCCCCCGCTTCCTGTCCCCGCAGTGGGGCCGAGGCTGACCATGAAACGAGGGGGCCGGAGGTGAGGGGTCAACTACTGACCTGATCAGAGGGCCTCCAATGTACATAGAACCCGGGAGGTCAGAGCCAGGAGGAACCTCAGAACCCAGGAGGTCAGAGCTGGGAGGGCCCTTAGAACACAAGATGTCAGAGCTGGGAGGGCCCTTAGAACCCAGGATGTCAGAGCTGGGAGGAACCTTAGAACCCAGGAGGTCAGAGCTGGGAGGGCCCTTAGAACCCAGGAGGTCGGAGCTGGGAGGGCCCTTAGAACCCGGGAGGTTGGAGCTGGGAGGGCCCTTAGAACCCGGGAGGTCGGAGCTGGGAGGGCCCTTAGAACCCGGGAGGTCGGAGCTGGGAGGGCCCTTAGAACCCGGGAGGTCGGAGCTGGGAGGGCCCTTAGAACCCGGGAGGTCGGAGCTGGGAGGGCCCTTAGAACCCGGGAGGTCGGAGCTGGGAGGACCCTTAGAACCCGGGAGGTCGGAGCTGGGAGGGCCCTTAGAACCCGGGAGGTCAGAGCTGAGAGAGCCCTTAGAACCCGGGAGGTCGGAGCTGGGAGGAACCTTAGAACCCAGGAGGTCGGAGCTGGGAGGGCCCTTAGAACCCGGGAGGTCAGAGCTGGGAGGGCCCTTAGAATGCAGGAGGTCAGAGCTGGAAGGGCCCTTAGAACCCGGGAGGTCGGAGCTGGGAGGGCCCTTAGAACCCAGGAGGTCAGAGCTGGGAGGACCCTTAGAACCCAGGAGGTCAGAGCTGGGAGGGCCCTTAGAACCCAGGATGTCAGAGCCGGGAGGGCCCTTAGAACATGGGATGTCAGAACTGGGAGGGCCCTTAGAACCCAGGAGGTCAGAGCTGGGAGGGCCCTTAGAACCCAGGAGGTCAGGGCCGGGAGGGCCCTTAGAACCCAGGAGGTCAGAGCTGGGAGGGCCCTTAGAACCCAGGAGGTCAGAGCCGGGAGGGCCCTTAGAACCCGGGAGGTCAGAGGTGGGAGGGCCCTTAGAACCCGGGAGGTCAGAGCAGGGAGGGCCCTTAGAACATGGGATGTCAGAACTGGGAGGGCCCTTAGAACCCAGGAGGTCAGAGCTGGGAGGGCCCTTAGAACCCAGGAGGTCAGGGCCGGGAGGGCCCTTAGAACCCAGGAGGTCAGAGCTGGGAGGGCCCTTAGAACCCGGGAGGTCAGAGCAGGGAGGGCCCTTAGAACCCGGGAGGTCAGAGGTGGGAGGGCCCTTAGAACCCGGGATGTCAGAGCTGGGAGGGCCCTTAGAGCCCAGGAGGTCAGAGGTGGGAGGGCCCTTAAAACCCGGGATATCAGAGCTGGGAGGGCCCTTAGAACCCAGGATGTCAGAGCTGGGAGGGCGCTTAGAACCCAGGAGGTCAGACCTGAGAGGGCCCTTAGAACCTGGGAGGTCAGAGCTGGGAGGGCCCTTAGAACCCGGGATGTCAGAGCAGGGAGGGCCCTTAGAACCCGGGATGTCAGAGCAGGGAGGGCCCTTAGAACCCGGGAGGTCAGAGCTGAAAGAACTTTAAGAGTTACCTCTTCATCTTACAGATGAGGAAGCTCAGGTCACAAGAAGGGATTTCCTCAGACAGTTAGTAGCAGAGTCAGAACTAGACTCCCATTCACCTGATTACCATTCTTATACTCCTGGGACCACAAATTTAGAGCTGCAAGATATCTTAAATGTCATTGAGTCCTAATTTAATTTGCAGAAAACCCAGGGTTTATATAAAGAAAAGAATATTAAGTCTCCGAGAGGAGAAAACGGCTTGCTCCCAACCATACAGGCAGCAAGAGTCTGAACCCAAGCCTTCTGACCTTATGGCCAATGTTCCCTCCATTGTAGCATGAGGTTTCCCTGTATTCATTGGGTCACAGACTAAGAGCTGAAGTTGAGACCATCAGGTCCAATCTCCCCGCCCCCACTTCTGCCACTTTTAATTTATAGAAGAGGAAACTGAGACCGAATGAGATTAAGGGCTTTGTCTCAGTCCAGGATTCTAACCCAGTTCTTCCTGTGTCCCTTTTAGCAACACTCCAGATCCACGTTCCAGGAGGTGAGCTCCCAATAGAGCCCATTTATAACTCCGCCATTGGCTAGTGATCAACTTGAGACCAGAAAGGAAAATTATAGAATCCCAGAGTTTTAAAGGATCCTAACAATCCTTTTCTTTCCTACTTCCCCCTCTGAATTGCTGTATTGCGTGGGCAGGGATGAAAGGAGACAGCCAGAGGATGGGGGTGAAAGTGATAGAAAAAGAAATAGCTTCTCATCAGGTCTTCACAGAAACCTCAGGCGTTTGACTGACTGGGGGCTGGACGGTCGCTGTCACTGGACTGATGAGCCACAGACAGTTAGGAAGGATGTCTGGGCATCTTACATGAAGTTTCAGGAACTATTGGAAAAGCCCCCCTGTGTCCTGTACTTTTGGCCCAGACAAGACACCGGCCATTTGTTTTCTGAGATCCATCCGCCCTGTTGAAGCGGAGGGATGCAAAGAAAATAGGTCTGAGGAGTTTCCCACACTGCTTTGCAAAGAGTAAGGTAAAGAAGATGCTCCCTCCCCCTTTGCCACCCTCTCTCTCCCCTAGCATGTCCCATACACAATTTCCTCCTTTCAAAGAAATATTCCATAGAAAAGATATTTTAGTTTATCAAAGACCCAGGTAGGAAGGAACTTGATAGAGCTTTGTAGAACGAGGTTATTAACCCATCTTGTGTTATGGAACCCCTTTGACTGTCTGATGAAACTTATTGACCTCTTCTCAGAAGAATGTTTTTAAATTCTTAAAATAAAACACATAGAATTACAAAGGGAAAATAAACATATTGAAATAGTTATTGAAATATTTTGAGGTTCATCCAAAAAGGGATTCCAGGTTAAGAACCCCTGTACAAAATAAACATAGAATGGTTTGGAAATAAGGAAAAAGAGGACTAACAGCAATTCTATTCTGCAATGTTAGTCCCCCTTCCCGTGGCTTTACAAAGAAGGGAGGGAGATGCATTTTCTCAACTCATCTCCAGGGAAAAGCTTGCTCAGTATCATTACACAACAGTGTAATGCAGTTTTTTTTTGTTTGTTTTTTTCAATTTATGTCAAAAGTCATTGTATAGAGTGTTATCCTGATTCTGCTAACTTCAACAGTGTATCGGTTCACATATGTTTTCCCATGGTTCTCCACATTCTCCCTTTCATCATTTCTTATGGAGCAATAATATTCAATTGCATTCAAATGCTGCAATCTGCTTAGTTATTGATAGCTACTTACTAGGAATAAAGAAGGAGCCTTCTAATACCAGACTGTCAGAGCTGGAAGAAGTCATAAAAGATCTGGGAAAGGCCATATAACCCAGTCACTTCAGTTTATAGAGGATGAAGTTGAGACCAGCCCAAAATAAGGGAAATGCTCATCATTTTCTAACTGGGACATAGATCATGTTGCCAGTTCTTGACTATGATTTAACCAAGTCAATCAATAAAGATGGATTTATTAACTACCTACTGTGTGTAGTTAAGAACTGAAAATACAGAGAAAGGTAAAAGACAGTCCTTTCTATTAAAGAACTGGTGGTCTAATGGAAGAAACAACATGACAATAACTATGTGCAAATAAAATGTTGCCAGGCTAAATTGGAAATAATCAATAGAGGGATGTCCTTAGAATTAAAGGAACTTGGGAAATACTTCTTGCAGAAGGGGTATTTTTAATTTAATTTAATTTTTTAATAGCTTTAATTTATAAGATATACGCATAGGTAATTTTTCAGCATCGACAATTACAAAACTTTTTGTTCCAACTTTTCCCCTCCTTCCCCCCACCCCTTCCCCCAGATGGCAGGTTGACCCATACATGTTACATATGTTAAAGTATAAATTAAATACAATATATGTATACATGTCCATACAGTTGTTTTGCTGCACAAAAAGAATTGGACTTTGAAATAGTGTACAATTAGCCTGTGAAGGAAATCCAAAATGCAGGCGGACAAAATTAGAGGGATTGGGAATTCTATGTAGTGGTTCATAGTCGTCTCCCCGAGTTCTTTCGCTGGGTGTAACTGGTTCAGTTCATTACTGAGAAGGAGGATTTTTAGCAGAGACTTAAACGTTGAAAGAAAGAGAAATGAGGAAGAGCTGCAGGCATGGAGGTGGGGAATATAACATCACATTTAAGGAACAATGAATGGATGGATATGTAAGGAATAAGAAGGCTGGGGAGGTGGGAGAAGAGGCAGATTATAGAGAATTTTGAATGCCAGTAAGAGGATTTTATGTTTCATCTCAGAAGTGATAGGAGCCATTGGAGTGTATTAAGTAAAAGTGTGACATGGTCAGCCTTTCAATTTAGAAAGAGGTTTTTCTGCTCTTTGAGTGCTACCCACTAACCAGGTCCCCCTGAATATTGATTATTAAATAGGACCATGGCTTTGACCACTAGCCACTAAACAAAACCCTGACCGTCGGTCACAGATTAGGCCCCTGTCTGAAGAAATCTCAGAGGCAGCGAGATGGACCAAATCATCCCTTGTGATTCCAAATCAAAGAATTCCATAGGTTGTTAAAACAGGAAGGCGCTTTGGGGATGGTGGGATCTTTGAATTTAGAGCTGTAAGGAATCCTTGAGGTCACTTAGTTAAACCAAGCAGAAGGGATAACTAGGTGGTGCAATGGGTAGAGCCCGTGGCTTAGACTCGGGAAGACTCATCTTCATCAGGTTTATGTAACCCTGTTTGCTTCAGTTTACTTACCTGCAAAATAAGCCGGAGAAGGAAAAAGAAAACGTCTCTTTGCCAAGAAAACCCCAAACAGGGTGATGAAGAGTCTGAATGACTAAAGAACAAAAACCAAGGCAGAAATCAAGACCCAGAAAATCACCTCCCTAAGGACTGTGATTACTAACCAAGTCAATCAAGAAACAAGCATATATTAAATACCTACTGTGTGTAGTTAAGCACTGAAAATACAAAGAAAGGTAAAAGACGGTCCTTTTTGTCAGAGCTGGTGGTTTCCCGACTCCCGGTTTACCCATTTGGGTCATTGAGAGATGGGTCCTTCTCAGTCTACTTTTATTTTCTGGTCCAGCAGGCCTTGGGCCTAGGTCACCTGTGTCACTCTTCTGGTCAGGGAGTTTCAGCGGCTCCCCATTGCCTCTGGAAGAGGCCCTCGGTTTGAAGGATTTCCTGGTCTGGTTCCTGACCAAGGTTGCTGATGGCACAGAAGGGCTGCTGGTGGCCACACACTATCTTCTGCCCCAGCTTTTTCTCTGGAGTGAATCTCTCCATCCTCACTTGCATTTTTCGGAATCCCCAGTTCCCTTTAAAGTCCAACTTGTGGCCCATCTCCTTCCTCTTGGCAGAGCTCCTGGACCAAATTTATTTATTGTATTTCTTTTGCACATAACTTACAGTTAATTATCTGTGAATATGTCAGACTTGGGTAGAAGATTGCAAACTCCTTGAGGGCAGGAGATTTCTCACTTTTCTCTTTGTGTCCCCAGCACTTTGCCCAGGCCCTGGCCCATGACTGACACTTAACACAAGCTTCTTGCTTGATGGATGGCTGATGCAGGCCAAACTCTGAACCTCTGACCTTCTATTAACTGTCCCCCCCCCCCCCAGCCCCAAGCCCCAGCTTTAGATGTTTAGGGTTGGCTGCAAAGCCCTGACTCAGCAACATGTTCTCAGCAGAAAGGCTTTAGGAGGTTTTTCCAAGTTTAGAAGTTGGTTGGAAATCATAGACCAAGCTTGCCCCCAGGGACTTTTTCTTTCTTCATCAAAGCTGTAGGGACTGGGAGAGAAACATGATCCAGTGCTTGGGTGCCCCTGCACAGAGATCATTAGTGCTCTGAGTATGGGGGCCGAGGCTGTGGGGGAGGGTCTGGGAGCGAGCCAATGTCACCGCCTGGGAGGGGTCAGACTGAACTTCCAACAGGCTCCAAAGGGAAAACTGTTCTAGTTAGTCACTGTCCTTACACTGCATGTGAAATAGTGTCACAGAAAGTCAGAATTAGGAGGAGCCTTAGAACATGGGATGTCAGAGCCGGGAGGGCCCTTAGAACCCGGGAGGTCAGAGACGGGAGGGCCCTTAGAACATGAGATGTCAGAGCCGGGAGGGCCCTTAGAACCCGGGAGGTCAGAGCTGGGAGGGCCCTTAGAACCCAGGAGGTCAGAGCTGGGAGGGCCCTTAGAACCCGGGATGTCAGAGCTGGGAGGATCCTTAGAACATGAGATATCAGAGCTGGGAGGGCTCTTAGAACCCAGGAGGTCAGAGCTGGGAGGGCTCTTAGAACCCAGGAGGTCAGAGCTGGGAGGGCCCTTAGAACCCAGGAGGTCAGAGCTGGGAGGGCCCTTAGAACCCAGGAGGTCAGAGCTGGGAGGACCCTTAGAACCCAGGAGGTCAGAGCTGGGAGGGCCCTTAGAACCCGGGATGTCGGACCTGGGAGGGCCCTTAGAAGATGGGATGTCAGAGCTGGGAGGGCCCTTAGAACCCGGGATGTCGGACCTGGGAGGGCCCTTAGAAGATGGGATGTCAGAGCTGGGAGGGCCCTTAGAACCCAGGAGGTCAAAGCTGGGAGGGCCCTTAGAACATGGGATGTCAGAGCTGGGAGGGCCCTTAGAACCCAGGAGGTCAGAGCTGGGAGGGCCCTTAGAACCTAGGAGGTCAGAGCTGGGAGGGCCCTTAGAACCCAGGAGGTCAGTGCTGGGAGGGACCATAGAACCCGGGATGTCGGACCTGGGAGGGCCCTTAGAACCTGGGATGTCAGAGCTGGGAGGGCCCTTAGAACATGAGATGTCAGAGTTGGGAGGGCCCTTAGAACCCGGGAGGTCAGAGCTGGGAGGGCCCTTAGAACCCGGGAGGTCAGAGACGGGAGGGCCCTTAGAACATGAGATGTCAGAGCTGGGAGGGCCCTTAGAACCCAGGAGGTCAGAGCTGGGAATGCCCTTAGAACCCGAGAGGTCAGAGCTGGGAGGGCCCTTAGAACCCAGGAGGTCAGAGCTGGGAGGGCCCTTAGAACCCGGGAGGTCAGAGATGGGAGGGCCCTTAGAACATGAGATGTCAGAGCTGGGAGGGCCCTTAGAACCCAGGAGGTCAGAGCTGGGAGGGCCCTTAGAACCCGAGAGGTCAGAGCTGGGAGGGCCCTTAGAACCCGGGAGGTCAGAGCTGGGAGGGCCCTTAGAACCCAGGAGGTCAGAGCTGGGAGGGTCCTTAGAGCCCAGGATGTCGGACCTGGGAGGGCCCTTAGAACCCAGGAGGTCAGTGCTGGGAAGGCCCTTAGAACCCAGGATGTCGGATCTGGGAGGGCCCTTAGAACCCAGGAGGTCAGAGCTGGGAGGGCCCTTAGAACCCGGGAGGTCAGAGCTGGGAGGGCCCTTAGAACCCGGGAGGTCAGAGCTGGGAGGGCCCTTAGAACCCGGGATGTCAGAGCTGGGAGGGTCCTTAGAACCCAGGAGGTCAGAGCTGGGAGGGCCCTTAGAGCCCAGGAGGTCAGAGCTGGGAGGAGGTTAAGAACCTTTCTGTTCTCATCACACAAAGAAGGAAAGTTACCTAGGTCCGGATTTGCTGCTCTCATTGTCACCAGCAGTGACATCCCCAGGAGTAAGTCCCCACCCAGGTAGGATTGCTCAGCTCCTGTGACAACCTCTAGGGGTGCTATTTCCTGACCAGCAGCAGGGACATTCTGGGGAAGTCCTGGTCCAGGGGTCTGTGACCTCCTGGTGGTAGATTTTAGGTCAAGGCAGTCATAATTCTTTGCTTTGCCTCTAGGTTAGATTCAAAGTGATGTGTCTCCCCAGAGGTCAGACCAGCTGAGCAGCCTGGCCCCAGGGGAAGGGCACAGGTGAGCCGGGCGGTCACTCCGTGGGCTCTGACTGGGGGCCCATCAGATAAATATCTTGGCATTTCTGTGTGTGGCAGAGGTGTCATACCAAACAGCTACCTGTTCTCTTCTGTGGTTCTCCCTGCTCTTGGGGGTGGCTCAGGGAGCTCTTGGGAGGACACCGAAAACCTCATCACCAAGAAGTTCTCAGAGTTTTCTGTGACCCTGGGGCTCCTGCTCACCAAGGGGCCTCATTTGTCCCCTAAAGGACAGTATAGGGGGCGTGGAAAGAGCAGAGTTATAGAGAGGTTCTAGTTCAGGCATAGCGATGGACTTAATTCTGTGCCTATGGGCAAGTCCTTGATGGGTCCTACTTCTTGTCTATAAAAATGAGATTTGTCTGAGATCCCTTCCAACTTCAATATCTCTCCTATATTCCAATACCTCTCCCAGCTCTGACCTCCTGAGTTCTAAGGGCCCTCCCAGCTCTGACCTCCCGGGTTCTAAGGGCCCTCCCAGCTCTGACCTCCTGAGTTCTAAGTCCCCTCCCAGCTCTGACCTCCCGGGTTCTAAGGGCCCTCCCAGCTCTGACCTCCTGAGTTCTAAGTCCCCTCCCAGCTCTGACCTCCCGGGTTCTAAGGGTCCTCCCACCTCTGACCTCCTGGGTTCTAAGGGCCCTCCCAGCTCTGACCTCCTGGGTTCTAAGGACCCTCCCAGCTCTGACCTCCTGGGTTCTAAGGGCCCTCCCAGCTCTGACATCCTGGGTTCTAAGGTCCCTCCCAGCTCTGACTTCTTGGGTTCTAAGGGCCCTCCCAGCTCTGACCTCCTGAGTTCTAAGTCCCCTCCCAACTCTGACCTCCTGGGTTCTAAGGGCCCTCCCAGCTCTGACATCCTGGGTTCTAAGGTCCCTCCCAGCTCTGACTTCTTGGGTTCTAAGGGCCCTCCCAGCTCTGACCTCCCGGGTTCTAAGGACCCTCCCAGCTCTGACCTCCCGGGTTCTAAGGGCCCTCCCAGCTCTGACCTCCTGGGTTCTAAGTCCCCTCCCAGCTCTGACCTCCTGGGTTCTAAGGGCCCTCCCAGCTCTGACCTCCTGGGTTCTAAGGGCCCTCCCAGCTCTGACCTCCCGGGTTCTAAAGACCCTCTCAGCTCTGACCTCCTGGGTTCTAAGGACCCTCCCAGCTCTGCCCTCCTGGGTTCTAAGGGCCCTCCCAGCTCTGACCTCCTGGGTTCTAAGGGCCCTCCCAGCTCTGACCTCCCGGGTTCTAAATTCCTTCCCATAAATGTTCATTGAATTCCATTCAACAAATATTAACTGCTTAGGAACCTTAGGAATCAAAATCTAACTGCTTCATATTAGAGCTAAAACAGCTTAGAACATAGAATGTCAAAGCGTGGAGCAGTTAGAACAGGATGTGAGAAGATTTAGAACACAGAATGTCATAGATGAAAGGGATTTTAGAACATAGAATATAAGAACTGGGAGAGTATAATCATAAAGAACACACATACACACAGAGTCTGATACAGACATACAAATAAAAGTTCCATCCCTCAGTTTCCCCATCTATACACTGTGGCATTTGGAGCAGAGCTTTAACATTCTTTCTACCTCTCAATCTTGGGCTCCTGAGATAGATAGATAGAGGGATGGATGAATAGC
>NC_133619.1:606196180-606201180 GCF_048593235.1 Sminthopsis crassicaudata | reverse complement strand
AGAACTTTTCTGTCCTGAATACATCCTAAACAGGTCTTCTTTCCACCCTAAGCAGTTCCCCTTTGTTGTACCCATAACTCAACCTTGAGCTGGCATTTGAGGTAGATACTAACTTTTCCATACCCATTTTCCTGAATCACATCCTCTTCTCTGAACATAGTTAATCCCGCTATATTCTATTGATGTTGTTATTGTGGTTCAGTAATGTCCAATTCTTTGTGAGCCCATCTAGGGTTTTCTTGGCAGATATGCTGGAATGGTATTGCCATTTCCCCTTCCAGCTCATTTTTACAGATGAGAAAATTGACGTAAACAGGGTGAAACTAGTACACACAGCTAATATCTGAAACTAAATTTGGATTCAGGAAGATGAGTCTTCCTGACTCCCAGCATAGCGTTCTGTTCACTTCACAACCTAGCTGCCTTCTATTTTTTAAAATTTTATTAAAGCTTTTTATTTACAAAGCATATGCATGGGTAATTTTTTAACACTGACCCTTGCAAAACCTTCTGTTCCAAATTTTCCCCTCCACCCCCTCCCCTAGATGGTAGGTAGTTCCATACATGTTAAATATATTAAAATATATGTTAATTTCAATATAGGTATACATATTTATACAGTTATCTTGCTGCACAAGAAAAATTGGATCAAGAAGGAAAAAGAAAACAAAATGCAAACAAACAATAATAGAGAGAGTGAGAATGCTACGTTGTGGTCCACACTCAGTTCTCACGGACCTCTCTCTGGGTGTCGAAGACTCTCTTCATCACTGAACAATTGGAACTGGTCTGAATCATCTCATTGTTGACAGAGCCACATCCATCAGAATTAATGCTCATATAATAATGATATTGCCATGTATAATAATTTCCTGGTTCTTCTCATTTCCCTCAGCATCAGTTCATGCAAGTCTCTCCAAGCCTCTGTGAAATCATTCTGATGGTCATTTCTTACAGAACAATAATATTCCATAACATTTATATCCCACAATTTATTCAGCCATTCTCCAACTAATGGGCATCCACTCAGTTTCCAGTTTCTAGCCACTACAAAAGGGCTTTACCTGCCCTCTAATCTCTCCTTTCCAATTCAACAAATATTTATTAAATACTTAAAGTGCCAGATATAAAAATAAAAGCAGCTCCATGTGTTATGGGCCAGAACTTGAAACAAGGTGCTAAGAGGAATTGAGGAGACAGTGGTTAAATCTAATTAGCATTGATTTAATCCTACAACAAATAATGGTTTCCTAGTGATATAATGATTGATGTATACTCAGTGTGGTGCATATAAGGAGGAACTGTCAGGGCCAGAAAGGACAAGCTCACTAGAAGCCTCAGTCAGAATTCAGTCAAATCAGAAGCCAGAAAAGGCAGCTTAAATTCTCAGAACCAAGACTACAGAAGGCCTCTAAGAAAACTAGCTGAACTCCAAGTGAAGGAGACAAGACTTTGAAAGAGACAATAAAGGATTTGGACTTTAATCCCTGGCTGCGTTTGGGGTGATTATTCTGAACTGAACTTAAGGCTGCCTTCAGAAGCCCCTCAAGAAATTTGCTCCCAGAGAAAATTACATTTTAGAGAAGAATATTACATTTTGGTGCCTGAATGTGGAACATACATGATCCTAATTTCAGTGGAAAAGTCTCTGATCCTGATTTTAGTGGAAAAGTCTCCTCGACCCAGAAATTAGGGTAAGTACAAGAAGAAAACTTTGTTAAAGGGCTAAAATAGTATTTCAGCTAAAATGGGATAGATGTTTAGAAAACAGCCTTCTTTTCCAATTCAAGGAAAATGTGTAGAGAGCATTGTCAGACTTATGAAAAGTCAAGGTTTGATTATAATTTGGGAGCAGATCACTGAACTTTTAGAGACTGTACAGTACCCATCTCCTTGGTTCTCTATGGAAAAAAAATTGGATCTAGAGGAATGGAAATTAGTAGGAGAACAACTATGTCAATTCTACAATGAAAATGGACTTGACTCAATTTCTAAAGACACACTTAATACATATAATTTAATACAGCTGGCTTTAGGAAGTTATATAAGTTAAAGAATTAGGAAAAAGAAGAAAGAGCAGGAGGGGGAGAATCTAAATAAACTAGATAAAAAGGATAAAGAATCAGATAAGAATGGAGTTAATTAGGAGAAATTAGGTCATTCCCCATCCCCTAACCTACTTCCCTCAATTAACCCTTCATGGGTGGAGGGAGAAGGAGGAGGGGGAAGGAGGAGGAGGAGAGGCAGTGACACAATCAGCACCACCTATGAAGCAGCCTATGATAAGATTACAAAAAGCATTGATTAAAGCAAAAAATGAAGGACAGGATATATCTGAGTTAATAAATGCACACCCTGTGATTGAAGAGCTTGACTCTTCGGGTCAAAAAAGGAGAAGATACACTCCTTTTGATTTGGAAAAAATAAAGGATTTGAAAAAGAATTGCACTCTTTATGGGGCTACCTCATCTTATGTTAAGATGTTACTAGATAATTTGGCTTATGAAATTCTAACCCTGAGTGATTGGAAATCCATAGCAAGGACATGTTTAGAACCTGGACAAAACTTGTTGTGGCTATTGGAATATAGTGAACTTTGCAGGGTACAAGTCCAACAAAATAGGCAAACAGGAATTAATATACAAATCACCTTTGACCAACTAGCAAGTGAAGGTCAATATTCAGAGAATTCAGCATAGATTAATTACTCCATAGGAGCATATGAACAAATTTCTATTGCTGCTATAAAAGCTTGGGGTTCCTTTCCAGGGAAAGATTGAGGGGAAGCCTTCACAAAAATAGAGCAATGTCCCAAGAAGCCCTTTGCAGATTTTATGGGACATCTGCAAACAGCTGTTAAAAGAACTATTGGAGAGAATGCAACTACAAGAATTACAATAAGACAACTGGCTAAGGAAAATGCCAATGAGGTTTGCAGAAGAATTATATGGGGACTACACAAAGATGCTTCTTTAGAGGGGATCATAAAATTCTCTGCCACAGTGGGAACAAATGCTTATTATGCCCAGACTATGGTGAATATGGGAAGACAGGGTCCCTTTTAGCAAGGGACTTCTAGAGAGAGTAGTTGATGTTTTCAATTTGGAAAAGTTGGATATCTAAGAGCCCAATGTAGATATGGAGATAGAGTGAGAAGACAGGGTGAGAGAATAAAACCCAAAACCCTATGTCCGAAATGCCACAAGGGCTTCCACTGGGCCTCAGAATGTAAATTGACCCAGGGAAATGAGAGGCAGGGCCCAACTCCAAGATATCATACAAAAGACAGGTGGGGCAGGATGGCAGCTGAATTTACACCCAGAGAGTCTTTAGAAGTTCAGGTCTCTGAAATGATCAATCAGCCAAAAATCAATCACATGGCAGAAAGGGATTACAATTGGGGAGAATACAGGCTTTTTAACCCAACAGAAGGGCAGTGTCCAGTGCAAACAGCTCCAATGCAATTGCCAGGTGATGAGGAGAGATCTAGAAAGTGGTGAATGGAAGGGACTAGATAGGCTAACTACCTGGGAGAGAGGGTTTGCTTGAATTTCTACAGATGGAGAAGGAATCAGATGGGTGCCAATGAGCTGTATTCACCTTGTCCATCAGAGAGAGATGGAAAAAGAGAAAAATCTGAAAACAAAGGGGAAGACCTAAGAACAAAATCTTCAGGAATCATTGGATTCCCTAACATAAGATAAGACTATTGCAGGACTTGAAAACCAGCAGGAATCATTGGATTCCTTAAGATGAAAAATTGTTGATGAGACCATTGGAGGACTTCAAAACTTGCAGGAATTATTGGATTCCTGGCACATGAACTAATTGACAATGGATTCCTTTTGGACTATTTCTAGGACTTATGGACAGGTATAATTCCTCATGTTGATTCATGTTATTTGTTACATCACTACTAGCCTGTGTTATATTCCTATGTGCTTGTGTAATTTATGTAATTACGTGTAATTCTTCACATATTGATGGATTTATGTATATCTGTTTCAAGTGAGCCCCTTCAGAAACCCGCTAATCTGATTTGATTTCCCATTTCCTTTGGTGTTTTCATCCCCTTTCCTGGGACACCAGGGAGGGCATGATCACCTCTTTTTTATGGTGTTTTCACCCCTTTTTTGAGCAGTCAAGAAAGGCGTGATCACCTTCTTTTTTTGGGGGGGATTTTTACCTCCTTGAGAAGTCAGGGAGATCATGACCACCTATGTTCTAAAAACAAAAGAAAGCAGGAGATGTTATGGACCAGAACTTGAAATAAGGTGCTAAGTGGAATTGAGGAGACAGTGGTTAAATCTAGTTTAGCATTGATTTAATCCTACAACAATTAATTGCTTCCTAGTGATATAATGATTGATATATACTCAGTGTGGGGCATATAAGGAGGAGCTGTCAGGGTCAGAAAGGACAAGCCCACTAGAAGTTCTCAGAGCCTCAGCCAGGATTCAGTTGAGGAGATTCAGAAGTCAGAGAAGGCAGCTTAAGCTCTCAGAACCAAGACTACAGAAGGCCTACAGAAAAAGTAGCTGAGCCCCAAGAGAAGGAGACAAGACTTTGAAAGAGACAATAAAGGATTTGGACTTTAATCCCTGGCTGCATTTTGGGTGATTACTCTGAACTGAAAGTAAGGATGCCTCCAGAAGCCCCAAGAAACCTGCTCCCAGAGAAGATTATATTTTAGAGAAGACTATTACATCCATGCTGTCTTTTAAGGAAGTTACATTCTGTCATGGGAGAAATAATATGCACATATAAATGTAGCATATACTGAGAAATTATATTCCTTACTTCCCCCTTCCCATTCATATTGACTTTTAAACATTTCTCCTTTTGTGGTCATCTATCACCCTGTTTTCTCCATTGCTTATACCCTGAATTTTGATAGGTAGCTTTTGCCCTATCTTACCTGAAACCAAGCCTTCATATCTCTTTTCACCCATCATTTCTAAGCCATACTGCCATGTCTGTCCCTTTCCTTCAGCTTCCTA
>NC_133619.1:606161180-606191180 GCF_048593235.1 Sminthopsis crassicaudata | reverse complement strand
CTGCTTAGTTGGAAAGACATCATGGTTTTGAAACAGTTGGTTGCTTGAGAGCTCATCTGGCCTTTTCCTCAGATGGCTGCTGCTTGGTCTTTCTCCACTTTAGCCCATCTTCCACTCAGTTGTTAAACTGATCTTCCTAAAGCTCAGGTATGACTATGTTTCCCCCACCTCCCATTCAATAAAACTCTAGTAGCTCCCTTCACCTCCAGAATCAAATATAAAATGCGGGCATACAAAGCTTTGGAAACCTGGTCTCCTTCTACCTTTATGTGTGTATGTATGTGTATTTCTTTTTTTTTTTATTAATTTTTATAATTATAACATTTTTTTGACAGTACATATGTATAGGTAGTTTTTTTTTTTTTTTTTTTTTTTTTTTTTTTTTTTTTTTTTTTTACAACATTATCCCTTGTACTCACTTCTGTTCCGAGTTTTTCCCCTCCTTCCCTCCACCCCCTCCCCTAGATGGCAGGCATTCCCATACATATTAAATATGCTATAGTATATCCTAGGTACAATATATATGTGCAGAACTGAATTTTGTTGTTGTTGTTGCAAAGGAAGAATTGTATTCAGAAGGTAAAAATAATCTGGGAAGAAAAAGAAAAAAAATGCTCACAGTTTACACTCTAAGTGTTCCTTTTCTGGATGTAGCTGATTCTGCCCATCATTGATCAATTGGAATTGGATTAGCTCTTCTCTATGTTGAAGATATCCTGTATGTGTATTTCTTACAAGCACACAGAGTTCATATGGATGGATTATTTTTTAAAATATGTATTTTTTATTAAAGTTTTTTATTTGTCAAAACATATGCATGGATAATTCTTAACTCTTGCAAAATCTCTTGTTCCATTTTTTCCCTCCTTTCCCCCACCTCCTCTCCTAGATGGCAAGTAGTCCAATATATGTTAAATGTGGTAGAAATACGTGTTAAATCCAATGTATGAATACATATTTATACAATTATCTTGCTGCACAAGAAAAATCAAATCAAACAGGAAAAAATGAGAAAGAAAATAAAGTGCAAGCAAACAACAACCAAAAGAGGGAGAATGCTGTTGTGAACCACACTCAGTTCCCACAGGCCTCTCTCTGGGTGCAGATGGTTCTCTTCATCACAGGTCTGAATCATCTCATTGTTGAAAAGAGCCACCTCCGTCAGAGCTGATCATCGGATATGGATGGACTATTTGTGACTCACCTGTGGCAGAGCATTCCGAGCTAGTATTGGTCCGATCAGCCACAGTCAAACACATTGTAACATGACTCTAACATGGTGATGCAACTTTGATCCTCTTTGAGAATGAAGGGCAACAACCAAGCCCCCATCCTGCCCACTGCCATGTTCCGATGACATTGACCTCTTTACTGCTCTCTGAACAAGACACTGTTATTTCCCAAGCCCTGGCCACTTTCACTGATCCTTCTCCAATCCTCTCCCTCCTCATCCCTATCTCCTAGCTTCACTGGCTTCCTTCAGGGCTCAATTAAAATCCCACCTGCAAGAAACCTTTCCCAATTATATCTGAATCCTAGAGCCTTCCCTCTGCAGTTTACCTCCAATTTAACCTGTATACATTCTGTTTGTATATAGTTATCTTCCCTTTGGACTATGAGCTCCTCAAGGACAGGCTCTTGTCTTTTGCCTTTCTTTGTATCTTCAGAATTTAGCACAATGCCTGTCATATAATAAGTGCTTTAAAAATACTGGTTTCCTTGATAGACAAGGACAAAAAAGAAAGTCCCTTATAGTGGGGGAAATGTATTCAGAAAATTATAGGCAAATTGAAAGATGTTTTCAAAAGTCACAGTGCAGTTTTTAAGCTTTAATAACTCCAGAAGCATAAATGCTATGACATTTTAAAAATATTTTGAAAGTTTAATTAGTTACATTTTACAAATATCAGTATCCTCCTTATTAAAATTCAAACTAGCCACTGTTTTATGTTCTATAAGTTGTTCTAATGAATTTTTGAACTTGTTTTTTTTTAAAAAACTCATCAGCTGCTGCTTAGTGACTGATAATATTGCATTTACAAATGCAAATTCTCAAAGATCATGCAAAGTAGGAAGGTTGGATGCAGACATGACTGTTTTGATGTGGTCCTACAAGTTTAATAGAGATAAATCAGGTGATTCAGGCATCTTCTACTTGTCCATCAGCCTAAATAAGTGTTATCCAGAAGCTATTGCAAACTCAATGCAAAATAAGGTGCTTTTTCTTGTTAAAATGAACAAGGAAGCTTAAGGGAAACCCATCAAATGAGGAATTACTGTACAAGTTGTGGTATATGATTGTGCTATGAGAAATGAAGAGCAGAATGCTATCAGAAAAACCTGATGCAAAGTGAAATGAACAGAACCAGGAGAACATTGGTCACAGAGATAGCAACATTGCATGATGATGAATGACTTAGCTTTTCTCAGCAACACAATGGTTCATGACAATTACTTTTTCTTTTTTTTTTAAATAATAGCTTTTATTTTCAAAGTACATGCAAAGATAGTTTTCAACATTCATCCTTACAAAACCCTGTGTTCCATATTTTCCCCCTTCTTTCTCCTCCCCACTCCCCTAGATGTCAAGCAATCCAATACAGGATAAACATGTGCAATTCTTCTATACATATTTCCACATTTATCATGCTGCACAAGAAAAATCAGATCAAAAAGGGAAAAAATGAGAAAGAAAACAAAAAGCAAGTAAACAACAAAAAGTGAAAATACTGTTGTGATCCATATTCAGTCTGGGTACAGATGGCTCTCTCCATCATAAGTCTATTGGAATTGGCCTGAATCCCCTCATTGCTGAAAAGTCACATCCCTCAGAACTGATCATCTTATAATCTTGTTTTTGCCGTGTGCAATGTTCTCTTGGTTTTACTCACTTCACTCAGCATCATTTCACGTAAGACTCTCTGGGTTTTTCTGAAATCCTCCTGCTGATCGTTTCTTACAGAACAATAATATTCCATTACATTCATATACCACAATTTATTCAGCCATTCCCCAACTGATGAGCATCCACTCAGTTTCCAGTCCCTCAATACAATTCCAAAAGACGTGATAAAAAATTCCTCCAGGGAAAGAACTAATGGAATTTGAATGCAAATTGAAGCACACTTTTTTATTTTTTAAATTATCTTTGGTTTGTTGGGGGTTTTTTGGTCTGCATTTTATTTTGAAACATGGCTAATATGGAAATGTTTTACATGACTGTACATATATAAACTATATCAAATTGCTCACCTCAAGGAAGGAAGAAGGGAGAGAAGTTGAGATTGAAATTTTTTTTTAAAGAACATAGACGGATGAGTATGAGATATACACATGCACACATATGTATGTGTGTTTATATATACACAATATATGTATGTGTGTCTATATATAATATGTATATATATTAGATTTAGCTCATCATTATAGCTTCTGGTATCCATTGTTTAGCTTCTCTACAGAGGCAGTATGGTATTGTGGTAAGAATGGTGGACTTGGAATTAGGACCAGCTAACTCTGTTTCAAATCCTGCTTCTGACATTATGTGTGATTTCAGTAAGTCACTAAGTCTCTCTTATCCTCAGTTTCCCCATCTGTAAAATGAGGGAGTTGAATTGGATGGCTTCTTCAATTTCCTTTTACTTTAGTCTATGATCCTTTGCTACTGTTCCTTCCAACTCCATGCCACACACTAAGCGACAAATTTGACAAACAAACCATTTATGTATTCATTTAGCTCACTGACAAAATCATCAGGTCCAAAATACCATAAAAAGATAAGGAAAATTTTAAAGTGAGGACATCACATGCTAAGAAAAGGTCCTTGAAATATGGAGATTCAGTGGGATCCAAATGGGTTCCAAAGAATATGAAAACAGTAGCCAAGGATGCTTTATGTTTTCTAGGACTTTGGTGATGGATTATGGGTCTATTGCTTTTTCAAGCTTACTCTATATCCACAATGCTGATTCTTTATCAATTATCAGCTGACTTCGACATCAATAGTACTAATGGTTCCAGAGGAAAAAAAGATTTTGCCTCTTATCTTTCCAGGTAAATAGTGAACCCTGATGGAGCCCAAGTGATCTGTAAATGACTGTGGATAGCAAGAAAGGGGCAGTGAAAACTGATCCATTTCTTGGAAGCAGTCTGCTTAGAACCCAGTTCTTGATCTTTTTAATCATGGATGTCCTTAATTCCTTCTTTGTCAGCTTCAAGAAGCCAGTAGACTTCTCTGAATGATGTTTGTAAATTCATAAAATAAAATATATAGGATTACCAAGGAATCAAGTTATACTGAAATAGAATTATCAGAATATGAATATATGATATGTGTATGAGTGTATGTATATATAGAAATATACACACATATATGAATAAAATTCACAGATGCCAGATTAAGAAAATCTTATCTAGACTCATGTTTGAAGCTTCCCCTTCTCTAATAGTGAATGAGAGATGAAAGGCAGGAGGCATCTGGAGACTGCTTGTTCTTCCCCAATTGCCCTGACCTTCCTGGGCATTATCCCCGACTGTCTAGACTTTGGGAACATTACTGACTCTAGTCCTTCATAGTCAACTCAATCCTGCTGCTGTCCGTGCCCCCTGTGTGCATGTGGTGTGTGTGTTTGTGTGTTAGTGTTTGAACACAGTGTCAAATGAGACAGACCCCTTGGAAGGTATGAATTTCAAATTGTGCCTAAGTAGATAATATTGACAGGGATTAGGGATAGAGAACACCACGGAGGGAGGAAAGGTTATGACAATCTTTCTTTGTACGATAGAGTAAGTTTGATTTCCTCCAACTAAGTCCTCACCGATTTTCAAGCTATGTTTGGGAGGGAGTTTTGTGTATCAGAAGGGCAAGATGAAGCATTAAATAGTTGTTGCAACGATATTAGAACATGGAATATCAGAGCTGAGAGGGTCTTTAGGACACAGAATTGCAGAACTAGGAATATCCTTAGAACCCAAAATGTCAGAAGTGGAGGACGGCTCTTAGAACTCAGGAGGTCAGAGCTGGGAGGGTCCTTAGAACCCAGGATGTCAGAGCTGGGAGGGCCCTTAGAACCCGGGATGTCAGAGCTGGGAGGGCCCTTAGAACCCAGGATGTCAGAGCCAGGAGGGCCCTTAGAACCCAGGAGGTCAGGGCTGGGAGGGCCCTTAGAACCCGGGATGTCAGAGCTGGGAGGGCCCTTAGAACCCAGGATGTCAGAGCCAGGAGGGCCCTTAGAACCCAGGAGGTCAGAGCTGGGAGGGCCCTTAGAACCCGGGAGGTCAGAGTAGGGAGGGCCCTTAGAACCCAGGATGTCAGAGCCAGGAGGGCCCTTAGAACCCAGGAGGTCAGAGCTGGGAGGGCCCTTAGAACCCAGGAGGTCAGAGCTGGGAGGGCCCTTAGAACCCAGGATGTCAGAGCCAGGAGGGCCCTTAGAACCCAGGAGGTCAGAGTTGGGAGGGCCCTTAGAACCCGGGATGTCAGAGCTGGGAGGGCCCTTAGAACCCAGGAGGTCAGAGCTGGGAGGGCCCTTAGAACCCAGGGTGTCAGAGCCAGGAGGGCCCTTAGAACCCAGGAGGTCAGAGCTGGGAGGGCCCTTAGAACCCAGGAGGTCAGAGTAGGGAGGGCCCTTAGAACCCAGGAGGTCAGAGCTGGGAGGGCCCTTAGAACCCAGGATGTCAGAGCCAGGAGGGCCCTTAGAACCCAGGAGGTCAGAGCTGGGAGGGCCCTTAGAACCCGGCAGGTCAGAGTAGGGAGGGCCCTTAGAACCCAGGAGGTCAGAGCTGGGAGGGCCCTTAGAACCCAGGAGGTCAGAGCTGGGAGGGCCCTTAGAACCCAGGAGGTCAGAGCTGGGAGGGCCCTTAGAACCCAGGGTGTCAGAGCCAGGAGGGCCCTTAGAACCCAGGAGGTCAGAGCTGGGAGGGCCCTTAGAACCCAGGAGGTCAGAGTAGGGAGGGCCCTTAGAACCCAGGAGGTCAGAGCTGGGAGGGCCCTTAGAACCCAGGATGTCAGAGCCAGGAGGGCCCTTAGAACCCAGGAGGTCAGAGCTGGGAGGGCCCTTAGAACCCGGGAGGTCAGAGTAGGGAGGGCCCTTAGAACCCAGGAGGTCAGAGCTGGGAGGGCCCTTAGAACCCAGGAGGTCAGAGCTGGGAGGGCCCTTAGAACCCGGGAGGTCAGAGCTGGGAGGGCCTTAGAACCCAGGAGGTCAGAGCTGGGAGGGCCCTTAGAACCCAGGAGGTCAGAGCTGGGAGGGCCTTAGAACCCAGGAGGTCAGAGCTGGGAAGTACTTAATTCACAAAATGTCAAAACTAAGAATGACCTTAGAAACCAAAATATCGGAGATGGGAGAGCCTTTAGATCAGAGACTAATAGTGCCAGAGGGAATCTGAAACCAGTTTTCTTTGTACAGAGAGAAAAACTGAGTCTCTGAGAGTAGAAACGATTTAGGAAAGGATACAGAAGAAACAAAGAGAAAAACTGGGATTTCAGCCTGATTCCTGACTCCCAAGCCCAGGATTGTTTGCTGTTTTTTTTTTTTTTACTCCTTCTTCTCAATTCCATTACCTCCTGAAAATAAAAATAATCTGTTGAATTAAAAACTCCCCCAGAACTTTTTTTTTTTTAAGCCTAGACTGAGGGTATGGTTCTTTCTTAACTACAACTTTTCTAAGTTTTAACTAGGCCGGCCCAAGTTTCTGGAGCAGTCATTGATGCTCTGGCTGGAAGCTGGGCAGGGATGCTGCTGCTGCTGCTTCTAGTCTTTGGGTGTGGGAAATGGGTAATGTTTCCAGGGGCCTCAGCTGAGAGACCTCCTAATGGACTAAAAGTGAGTGGGATCCTAAGTCTGGAGCTCCATAAATCCACCCCCACATACCCCCCTCCCAAACTAACCCCCAAATGATTGAAGAGGGGTTATAGGGCAGAACCGGCCTCCAGGATGAAAGGCCAAGCTTTATAGATCGAGGCTGGGATTGCGGTGGAGCGGCGAGAGCAGCTGTTTTCTTCCCAATTGGAGATCAATACCGGCTGACCCAACAGATGGAAAGGAAACAAAGAAACCGGGAAATGGCCAGACCCAAGTTTCGGAAATGAAGCAGCCAGGTGGAGGGCCTGGGTCACTCACACAGGGACCCTACTCTTCTTCTGCCTTTTTTAAAAAATAAGTTTTTATTGATATTTTGTTTCTCATATCACCCTAGTATCCCACATATCCCTTACTCTCATTCTCTCAGTGAATCATTTCTTATGATAAATAATATTTTTTTAGAGATGAAAAAAGTCAGTATAACTGATTGATAGATTATAAAAGTCTGGAAAACATGTGCAATGTGTGACAAATGTGAGCCTCCCACCTCCATGAAGGGGCAAATTGTGTCTGTCTTCCTTCAAATCCCATTTGGTCTTTATAATTCTGTTATATTTATTTTTGATTTTTTTTATATCATCGTTTTTTCCACTTAGGTTGCCATAGTTACTGTGTATATTGTTTTCTTAGTTCTGCTTACTTCGTTCTGCATCAGTTCATGCAGATCTTCCCATGTTTCTCTGTATACATCACATATATTATTTTTTAGAGCATGGTAGTATTCTATTACATTCATGTACCACATTTGTTTAGCCTTTCCTGCCGATGGGCATCCATTTTGCTTCCAATTCTTAGCCATTGACACAAAGAGTGCTGCCAAAAATATCTTTTTTTATTATAATCAGAAGTCATTTACTACACTATAGAGCTTTAGTTCTAGAGGGGAAGTTGGAACTTAGAATATCAGAGCAAAGAAGGATTTTAGAACAATAGAATGTTAGCGCTAGAAGGGATCTTATTAAAGAACTTTATATATTACAAAGGCAACTGTGGGTTGGGTTTGGAGTTAAAAGAAATTTGAGTGTGGACCTGGAGCAAAAAACTCTTTTCCCAGCCTTGATTTCCTCATCTGTAAAATGGAGACAATGCTTACATCATACAGCTGTTGGGGAAGTTCTTTGCAAACTTTCACCTGTGAATCATCACCCTTACTATCTTCTACTTCAATAATAATAATAATAATAATAATAATAATAATAATAATAATAATAATAATAATAACTAGCATTTATCCAGTGCCTTAAGGTTTGAGGCACTTTCCTGATGTGATCTCATTTGATTTTCCCAATAACATTGTGAGCTCGGTGTTGTTATTATCTCCATTAGACACCTGTGGAAACTGAGGTTAAAAAAAGATTGCTTCTTGTCTGGATCACACTGGTCTTTGAGGCTGTATTTAAACTTGAATCTTTTTGATTTTCATTCAAGCACTACTTACTGTGACTTCAGAAATAGGGCAATTGCTCTCCTGATATTAGAAATGTATTTAATGTTATTTTCCTTTTTAAAATTTAATTTAATTTTTTCTAAAATACTCATTTCTTAAGAATTCTGTAGGGAGAGAAAAATTAGAACAAAAGGGAAAAACCACAGGAAAGAAAAAAAAAACAGAAAAAAAGTGACTGTAGCATGTGAGTATGTATTTAATGATTTTCACGGGCTGTCTTTCTTGCTTGGAATTCACTTCCTCCTCATCTTCCCCTCCTGACCTGAGTCTTTTTCCAGGTCCCAACTAAAACCTTGCCTTCTGCAAGAACCCTTTCCCAATCCCTACTAAAGCCACTGTAGTCACTCTGTTGCATCTATGTTATCATTCAGTCATGTCTGACTCTTTGCCATCCCATTTGGGGGTTTCTTGGCAAAGATGCTGGAATGGCTTGCCCTTTCCTTTTCTAGCTCACTTGACAGATGAGGAAACTGAGGCAAACAGTATCACATAGCTAGGAAGTGTCTAAGACCAGATTTGAAGGCAGATGTTCCTGACTCTAGACCTGAAGTCCTATTCACTCTCCTACAAACTATAGACAGAGAGTCTAATGGGGGAGACTGTGAGCTCCTTTCTTTGTCTCCCCATCACTTGGTACAGCATCTGCCACATAGCAGGCACTTAATGTTCATTGATTGCTCAGGTGGAAAAAAATAACTGCCTTTTATATTTTAATAAAAGTGTTAAACTGTAAGCTCATCTTTCTGCTTGATGACAACATTGTCAGGATAACTCCCATGGCAGCCATGATAGCTTCAATAAGACTGTGGGGTATCTTGTATAAGCAGAATATTGCACATTCTTGTAGAGTTATGTTGCTTTTCCGGTTGATTTTTTGCTTAATTCTTTTTCTTTTTTATAAGGGATGATTCAGAGATGGGGTGATATTTGCAAAAGAAAAAACTACTGTAAAAATGAAATGCACCAATGGAAGATTTTAAAATACTGAATTGGGTGGGTTGAATTGTGTTCTGTTGAGCTGGATTAAGTGGGGTTAGATTAGGTGGGCTGGTTTAGATTATGATTGCACTGATTTGACTTGTGTTCTAGTGAGTTGGGATATATTTATTTCAGTTCATTTAGGTTAGATTTTGTGGATCATTGTCTGGCCTGAAAAAATATCTCATGCAATACACCACAGGATCTACCCACAATGCTCCCAAGTGCCCCTCTGAACCAGATTAAAATGTAATTGGATAATATTTAACAAAACAAATAAAAATATAATAAACCATAGATAATGTCAATATGTGGTTTTCTGTATCAATATGGGGGTCGTTAGGTATGGTTTAGTGGCCCTCTCTTTCAGTGGAGATGCTCACCGCTGCTCTATACCACTTCAAGGTTTGATCTGAAGTTAGGTTGGGTTACTCGTACATCAATAAAGATTTATTAAGCACTTATTACGGGCTGGATACAGTTCTGGTTCAGTTGGATTAGTTCAGGTTCCATCATGTGAGAATACACCGGTTGTGTTGGGTCCATTTAGACTTATGTTATACTTGGTTGTATTGATTTATTTGGGGTCGGGTGGGATTCATGTGGGTCACTTGGTGTACGGAGGAAATGGTTGACCCCACGGAGTTAGATTGGGTTAGGTTAAGTTGTGTTGTATTGGGGAAAGCTCGCATTAGTAGGTTGGTCACGCTGTGTAAGGTTCTAATAGGGTGACATCAGGTTAGGCTGTACTGTGTTGACTTGGGGAGCGTTACATTAGGTTGAGGAACATTGGGTTGCCTTGGTCTGGGATGCATTCATTTGGCTTAGATTGGGTTACTTTGGTTCGGAGAGAACATGGAGAATGCCTTCTGCTGTAGACAGGCTCAGAATCTGACCCCATTTCGGGGCGCAGGGGGGGGGCAGTGGTGGTGGACCAGGGAGTGGTGTGGGCTGCAAATAGCTGTGGTAAAAACAATTTGGGCTTCAAAGACCTCCACACACTGGTAACTTTCCACCCCCAGCCCTCTCCTGCAGGCCCTGCCGTAGGCTCTCTGGGCTGTTGTTTCCTTTGCATGCAAACCACAGGACTGTGGAGGGGCTTGGGGGCTGGGGTTTGGGGGGAGGTGGTTGAGGGAAGAGAAAGAGGGGGACTGAACCTTCTCCCTTGCAAACAGCCCCTGTGATCTCAGGAGCTGGGCCCCCCGGGGTTTCAGTCCCCTCCACCCTCAGTTCTTGTCTGCAAGTTTAGCTCAATGCACCAGTATATAGCAGCCCCTCTCCCCCAGACACTAAGAGAGAAGCCTCTGGGGTAGACCTAATCTTAGTTCCCCTTGGCACCAGGATGGAGGGATGGTTGCTGGGAGACTTCTGGGCAGTGGCAGTGACTTCCTGACTTCAGGAAGGGGCTCATAAGGTTCCAGATCAGTTCTGGACCTCCCCCACCCCTCATTTTACAGAGGAGATAACTGTGACTCGCTCACCTATAGGTAGAAAACTTCAGAAGCAGAATTTCAGCCCAGACAATGCAAGGTCACAGGAGCCCAGATCCTACGTTTATGTCCAAACCCCCTTTCATTCGGAACCAGTCATGAAGTTATCCCACCCTTTTATCTATCCTACCTTTCAGAAGGTGTAAGTGGATGAAAGACCAGACTCAGATTCACCAAGATCTGGGTTCAAGTCTCACCTTTGACAAGGTGCAGGTAGGCTGGTGGAGAGAAGTCCTTAAGGGGCAGGTAGCAAGACTAGTGTCATAACTTACTAGTTACGGGGCTCTGGGCAAAGCGATTTGCATCTTTAGCTCAATTTCCTCCTCGGTGATATGGAGAAATACTTGTACAAACTCACCAAGGGTCATTGTGAATAAGGCGGTTTGTAAACTGTAAAGCCATGAGAACTATGGGGTAGTTGGAATCAGAATATTGCAAGTTTCTTGAGGGCAGGGACTGTCTCTGACCTTTTTTGGATCTCTACACTTAGCACTGGCATACAATAGGCACTTAATACATGCTTGTTGGTTTCATTTGACTTGATTTAGTTCAGATCCCAGTTGAATTTCATGTGAGACCTTAAGCAGCAGAATATCATGGGATCTGAGTGTCCTCATTTGTTAAATTGTTGATTGGATCCAATGGGTTCTAAAGTTCCTTCCAAAAGTTCTTCAGTATTTCAGTTGAACGTGGATCTCATTAGTCAATAAGCATTTATTAAGCACCTGTTATCTGTCAGAAACGGTGCTGATTAAGCTGAACTAGTTCAAGTTCTATCATGTAAGAATATAAAAGGTTGTGTTGTGACCAGTTAGGTTTATGTTATGTTTGGTTATGTAGGTTTGGATTTAGTCAACTAGTATTGTCAAGTACCTGCTTAAATAAACAGTTCGCCAAACATTGTGCTGAGACCAGCAAGCATTTCCCATTCGTCTGGAGGAGACAACATAGCCACAGACAAGTCCAGTCAACAATTTAACCCAGGATGGACATCTCAGTCAGCATCCCGTCCCTGCCGAGAGTTGGGAGGGAGATTTCAGAACTCCAAAGTCAGAATTGTTCATGGCTGGGATCAGACTATTCCCCTCGTGGTCACTGTTTGTGAAAATGCTTGTGCTTTTTGATAATGGTTAAGCATATAATAAAAGAAGCATTTACCAAAAAAAAAACAAGATGCATTTGAGACTGTTGGACTTGCAATTGTGGGATTCTCAGGATAGATTTTGTGTGGTCGGTGTTGGTTGAGAAAAATTTTGATGAGAATGAGGAATTCTAAAAAGTGTGAGTGCATTCCATACTGCAAAAGCTTGGAGGTGGGAGATAGCGTATTGTGTGCAAAGAATGTGAAGAAGGCCAATCTGGGTGGCCTATGTAATTTGGGAAGGACAATCCTTCCATGTTTTTCCAGCTGGGTAAACTCATGGATAGAGCACGGGACTGGAAGTCAATATAATCCAACCTCAGACACCATTCAGGTGACTCTGAGAAAGTCATTTAATTTCTGCCTGCCTCAATTTCTTCATCTGGAAAATGAGCATAATAATAGCAATTACCTCACAGGGTTGTTGTAAAGATCAAATGATAGAATTTATAATGTGCTCTGCAAAATTACATAAATGTTAACTATGTGATTCTTATCCATCATGCATAACTCTTTCATGGAAGAGCTTTCATGGAAGTTCCAAGAGGCTTTCAGCTAGATCTTTTCAAATTCCATAGCCACCAATGCAGTATTTAGGTTGTCCAGCTGCTTTCTTCTGCTGTGGTTATATCAAAAATCAAAATCAAAAATTTTATTTTAAATTTTTAAAAATTTTATTTTAAATCAAAAAAATTGATTTAAAATAATTTGCTAAATATTTACCTACTATGTGCTAGTCACTGGGACAAATACAAATACAATGGAGGAGATAATCTCTACTAACTGAATAACAGCAAAACTGAGATTTGAACCCAGGCTCTTAAATTAGTGTCTTTTTCCTTGCTCCACACTTACTGGCCCATCTCCTTTTTTAGTCATTTTTTTCTTGCCATTTCTTATACATGAGTCATCCTTGATAGCGGGATGAAGTTTACTCATTCCCATCATGCACTTCTAATATGATCCCTGCAGCATTTCTTTCCCTGGGATTGTGATGCGCCATGGTTCAGAACCATGGAACTACATCAGAAGAACACGAGTGTTAAGAGAGACTTTGTGTGTGTGTCTGTGGGGAGCAATATACAGAAAGGGAGATTATTAAAAGTACTTGACTATTTTTCAGATATGATCCCGTCTGTTTTTACCCTCTCCTGTTCAGTTCTGGCTGGACCTTATTGTCTATTTCAATGTGCCGATGAAGATATGTTGATGTATGAACTCAATAGACTGTCCTTTCAATCGTATGTCAAAAGTTAGAGAATAAATAATCTTTATCCATTTATTTTTTAATTTATAGATTTTTTGGCCAAACTCTAGAGTGGTAATGAATTTCATTAATCAGATTCTGTAATGTTCTAGGGCTTGATCTCATCCTTACAATACCAACCACAAACAAGAGAACTAGAAGGAATCCTTCTATTCCGATCCTGAGGAAGAAATCCTCCTAGGTAGAGATAAGTCCTTTCTTTTGTTCAAACTCTTCATCCCTTAAGGTTTTCTTGGCAAAGATATTAGAGTGGTTTGTCATTTTCTTCCCCAGCTCACTTTACAGATGAAAAAACTAAAGTAAATCAAGGTAAGTGATTTGCTCAGGGTCACACAGCTAGTAAGTGCTTAAGAAAGGGTTTGATCTCAGGCCTTCCTGACTCCAGGCCTGGTACTCTGTCCATATTTAGCTGCCCCATATTTCTTTCTATGATATGCCACATTACTATATAGAGGATCATTAAACATAGTTATCTCTATCGAGGAATTTCCATCAACCTAATCTATACATGGAAGACTTATACCTTGTTGGAGAAAGGCCTAAAGTTACTTTTTTTCTACTAAATAAAACAATATTTTTAAAAGTACTCAACCAATCAGTCCATGAGCATCTGTCATATGTTAAATTTTGTGTTACACACTGAAAACACAAAGACAAAAGAGAAATGATCCCTGCCCTCAATGAGCTTACATTCTACTGATAACAGGTGTGTATGTGAGTGTGTGTGTATATATATACATATATGTACAAAGTGGATTTTGAATTCTCTAGCCCTATTTTGCCCAGAATCCCTTTCCCTTGCACTGCTTTTTAATGTGTTGCTGTTATTGTTTTTGAGATAAAACGATTCCTAATCTTCTATCTTTCTCCACCATAATGTTTATTAAGGAGTTTGTGTTCTAAATAGGTGTCATCCTCAGCTGCTATATCTCGCCACCCAACAAAGAGATCAGATATTTGTTGGCTAAAGTGGTTTGGGGGTTTGGGGTTCATTTTGTTTAGTCACTGAGACGATGACATTGGTTAAATTTCTTGAGAAATAAGATATCTTTAAGGTCAATATTTGTTTTTTTTTCCACCTCGCATTTTTCATATTCATTGAGTTGAATAGGTTGTATCAGAGCAGTTGTGACTACAGTACTACAAAGTACTACTTCAGTACTTTCTGATTTTCGTCTGGAAAGAAATATATACACAATATACACGCAGGAGATTTCTAAGTAGTCTTCAAGATTTTAGCCTCCATTTTAAAGTATAACATATTTTTTTTCCATCTTCTCCTAAGATTTTCAAATTAATCAGGAATTCAGTTAAATTCAAGCATTTAGTAAGTGCTTGCTATATAATGTCAGATGCTGTGCTGGGTCCTGGATCAATATAGGCAAAATTAAAGCAGTTCTTACCAAGTGTTTGACTTGGTTTAGAAAACCTTGAGAAGTTCATAGAATTTCTGGACCTCTTTATCCACGGTGGCAGATGTTGGTCCATAAATTGGGATTTTGTTCTTTCTTGTTCCCTTTAGGAGGACCCCAAGACAAAATGACCAAGAGTCCCATGAAATGGTGAATTATTTTTGGTAGCCTTTGGGTACACAAAGAAACCAACTCCTAACAATTCCTCGATATATCTCTGATATGAGCCATCCTCCCATTAAACTGAAACTTCTTTTTATCTCCTGGTTTTATGTATGGTGAAAATATCTTTTCTGATGTGGTGTGGACCCTTCATCATTCTGTGAATTCTGTTTATGGGTCATTGGATAAAGATATTGTGTTTAGACTGCTAAATTAATGTTAATGGAAAGCTTGAAAACCAGGTGATATTTTTGGACCTTCTGGTCCCCTTTCTGGCATCCTGCAAAAGGAGAAAAGGGTCATGCAGGGTAGGAGACCATTTGGTGGGGTTTTTTTTTTTGTTTGATGAGTTTGCCATGGCCAAGGAATTCATCACTAAGTTGTCAGTCTTCTGGTACTTGATTCTCCTATACCTAATTAGACTGGTCTTCAACAGGACCATTGGATTCTCTCAATTCTATAGTTCTAGTCCTGGAAGGGACTCTGGAAGGACCATGTAGACCAAACCCCTCCCTTTGTTTTACAGATGAAGAAACTGAAGTTCAAAGATGATCAGATAGTGATTGATTCAAGACCATACAAGTAAAAGCATTGAAGAAGAATCTGAACCCAAATCTTCTGAAGTGTAAAATCAGTTTTTTTGGTTTGTTTTGTTTTTTGTTTGTTTTTTCTGCCCCTGGACAATGGCACAGCCTATCTTCCAAATATACTTCCAAAATAATAGAGCTTGGTGTTTGAAAACAGAGACTCTTGTCCCTGCCATGATGTGGTATGCCCTAGAATAGGAATCACGGGAGATTTCTTTCAGTACCAGGATAAATGTTACTTGAATCGTGGGATCATAGGAATTAAAATATTCCTTAAACAATATTTCAAGACTTCAGTGGCTCTGAGATCTCATAAGTGTAGATCCTCCATACAATGATCTCCTCTTGGGTCATTCTTAGCTCTAGGTGCTAACAAATCCTCCACTGAGGATCTATTCAGTTGGTGGCCGGCCCACTTCTGGGCCTTTTAATATTCTGTGGGTACCAGAGCATCATCCCAGAGCTCCACCTGGCAGTCGTTACTTTTTACACGACTGCTTCTCCTGCTTTTCCAAGCACGCATTTTGTCAATGTAGGATTTTCAAAAGGTATAAATAGATAAAAAGCTGAACTCAAATTCAGTCAGACCCAGATTTAAGCCTTGCTTCTACACTGGATTTAAACTCAGTGGAGAGAGCTCCGGGGTCACTCCCACAATAAGCTGGATTCGGGAAGCCCTGTTTCCAGGCTCAGTAATGCTTCCAAATCCAATGTCCTCCTAGGGGAGGGGGAGAGGGAGGCCAGAATGTCCTTGGGGAACAGTGGGCAGAAGACGGAATTCTGGATTTCTGCCCTGGCCACATCCTACGTGTGTGACTATGGGCAAACCAAGTTCTTCATCCGTGAAATAGGAGCATTGAATTAGAGGGTGTCTGAAGTCCCCTTCAAGTCTAATGTGTGATCCAATAAACAGGAGATGGAAAAGAATATGGTATAAACAAGAGGCGCTCCTGTTAGACAAGAAGAACCTCCAGAGGGCTAGAGTACTCTAATTTGTGGCCCAAGAACTGGAAGAATTCAAGGGTCCTCATTGTCTTTGGCAATGTGGATTAGCTGTGGTTCCGATTTGAGGTGGGAGCCTGGGCTGAATAAACTTTTGAGGGGTCCTATAACAACAAAAAGAACACGGATTCTGTGATCAGATGATCTCACTTCTGATGTTTACTATCTATATGATTTTGGGCAAAACACTTAATGTATCTCTGCCTCAGTTTCCTCATCTGTAAAACGAGGGGTTTGAACAAAATATCTTGCAAGGTTGTTTCCTGCTCTAAACAATAGGAACTCATGATCGAAGGAGGATTTTTCTGTGGTTGTTCAGTCGTGTCTGAATCTATGACCCCATTTAATTTTTCTTACTTTTTTTGGCAAAGATACTGGAACTGGTTTGTCCTTCTCCAGCTCATTCTACAGATGAGGAAACTGAGGCACACGGGGTGAAGTGACTTGCTCAGGGTCACACAGCTAGTAAGCATCTGAGGCCAGATCTGAACTCATAACAAGGATGAATATTCTTGACTCCAGGGTCAGCGCTCACTGGACTACTCAGCTGCCTCTGGAAAGCAATAATACCATAGATATCTCTTGCCTTTGCCTCTCAACAATTCTTTTTTTTTATTATTATTAAAGCTTTTTATTTTCAAAACATATGCAAGGATAATAACTTTGGGTTCTAAATTTTCCCTCTCCCCTAGATGGCAAGCAATCCAATATATACATGTTAAACTATATGCTCTCCACAATTCTTGAGGTACAAACAGGTAGGTGTCATTCTCCCCACTTTGCAGATGAGAAGACCGAATGGCATGGCTTGCCCAAGGTCACAGAGGTCACCTGGATCAGAACCAGTATGGGAGTCCGGACCTCCTGACTCTTCCCATTCATTCACGCTCAGGTCTCCTTTCCACTCCACAGCTCTAAGGCTTGTGATTATTTTTTTCTACTAAACCAACGGGGAACAAAGGTCTCTTTGTCTCCCAGTTGGGTGAGTGACGAGAGAGCATTGTGGGTCTGGTGCTGTTTGTCAGCTGCGCCCTTTGAAGTGGTTCTTCCTGAGTTCTTGGAGGGGCTTGGATGGGGGTGGGTGGGTGGAACGCCCATTTCCTCCCCCAAACAGCCACCCACCTGCCCACGAGCTCCATCCCCTCTCCTTCCCCACCTAGCTTCTCAGAGCCCCCCTCCGGCAGTGTCCCCACCACCCCCTACAGCCTGCATCTGAGGGAACACGAAGGAGGCTTGCGGTAGGGCTGGCCTTTGGCTCGAGTTGGGTTTATTTCTTTATTTTTCTAGCAGGATGGTTTCTCAGGCTTGAGGGCCAGAGCTGGTGGGTTTGCTTCAAGTTTCCTGTCTAGGTTTTCCCTGCCCGAACTGGGGTTAACCCATTTCCCGGCCCATTTTCATCAGGACCCTGCAGTTGGTAATTCCATAATAGAACGACAATCGCTGACCCTTACATGGAACTTAAAAGTCTAGAGAACATTTTACCTTGGAAATAAGTCCTCCAAATTTTATTAGCCCATTTTGCAGATGACAAAACTGAGCCATGAAGATGTTAAATCCCTTGTCCGAAGTCACACAGCCAGTAATTGTTGGTGAAATCCAGCTCTAGCCAGTGTGACGTAGCTAAAGACATGGGGGCAGAAACTTTACCTGAAACAGTCTGATATTGGAGCTATCCTTATGCTGTCCAACACTGGTGCCTAATAAATGATTGTTCCCTCCAGAACATTTAAGTGACTCTCTGTTTTTATTTACAAGGGATTCAAAGCTCAGAAGGACTCCTGATTCTACAGCCCAGAAACGTTTAAGAACTGGAAGGGGTCTCACAAGGCATCTAATCTAAACCCTTCATTACAGGTAAACAAAGTGTGCCCAGGGGAGCTGAAGGTAAGAACCAACATCCCGTGACTCCTTTCCGATATTCCAAAGCACGACCCCACATTCTAAGAAGTTAGTGCAAGAACCTGTTTTACAGATGAGGAAATAGTAAAGTGAAGTTGAGCTCTGTGACACTGCCCAAGCCAGTATGAAAGCTCCAAAGCTCTCTGCCCTCGAGGAACTCACATGGACAAAAGCATGGAAGAAAGCAAGCTCAAACAAGTCTCAAGACTTAAAGGAACAATCTGGCCTTGGAAGAAAGGTCTGGGTTCAAATCCAGATCTTTAATTTACTATTCTGGGATTTTGCAGTAGAGATTCCAGCTCTTTGGGACTCAGTTAACTAGCTGTAAAATGAGAATGCTGGACAAGAAAAGAAACGTCCATTTTTGAGTGTAAGAATTAAGCGTTTCAACATAAAAACATTTCTTGGACAACCCCTCGTGGCCTCCCCCACTATGAGGGTATTTATTCAATTAATATCTGTTGATTTCAAAATCCACTATAATAAAAAAGCTATTATGAAGTTTTTGGCTTTTCACTGAATTTGTACTTTATTCATCATAACAACGTAGAAAAGCATAATATAATTTTTTTCAGTCCATGCAAGGTGTGGTTGCTTATTAATTACACTGAGTCATTGAGAAAGATCACGGGTGATTACGGATCTGGGGGAAACCCGAAAGTTTCACCCTGAGAGATAACGTCGAATTCAGCTTGTCTTCAGTGCATTAAATACAAAAAAATCTGCCTTCACAGATGTGGTACTTCCTAACTCTCTCCTGGGGAGTTCTGGGGCCAGAAATCAACCCACCTGAGGTTCTTTGGCTGACGGAGAACTTCAGTCACATCACAGTCATCACAAACATTTTTCACTAAGTTATTTGTTAAACTGAAAGCTTGGCTCCTTATTTCTTCTAGAATCAGATGCATAGATAAAGCTTTTGTTAAGTGCTTGCTATGGGTCTGGCACTGTACAAGCCAAGGGAAGCAGGGACAAGTGGTTAACTCGTCCCCTCAGCTCACCTTCCTGTATAGATTCTATACGTCCTCGGCTATTTTTATATTGAGACAAACATGTCTTAAGAATATAAGCTTCTTGAGGACAAGTCAGTGGGTTTTTCTTTGCTTTTGTACTTGTTTTTTTTTGGTGTTTGAGGTTTTGTTTTGTTTTTTATTTTGTTTTTCATTTTTGTCTTTCTTTTTTACCTCCAGCCTTTACAACGGCACCTGGAACATCGTTGTTCAGGTCTTTGGTCATCTCGAACTAATATAATCTTGTCAAAGATGCTAGAGTGATTTGCTATTTCTTTCTCCAATGTGAACCCACTTTGCAGATGAGGGACTGTGACAATTAGGGTTTAAGTGACTTGCCCAGTGTCACATAGCGAGCATCTGAGGCTAGATTTCAATGCAGTTTTTAGGTGGCCTTGATAGGTGATTGTTGACTGACTTTACCTGTTCCCCTTCCCCTCTAGATGTGTTCTCTCCCTCCAGGTCTGCTAATTACTCTTAATCAGCACAGGACAGCCCCATTGCCATAAGGGTCGGGACCCAGCATCCTCCCTCCCCTCTGTGTCCACTCTGTCTCCATCAATTCCTCCATTAGTAACACACCTTGTCCTTCTCTCCATATTCCCATCCAGATCCCCTCCTTCTAACATCCAAAATACTTTGGCTGTTTCCAAAACCAAGCCCCACCCTTGGAGGAGGGAGATTTACTCTGAGAGGAAGGGATGTGCTCCAGACTTGGAAGGTTCTTCCTAAGTGAAAACTGGAAATTATCTGAGTCAGCCCCTGTGTGGAGAGGAGTGTGGGCTGCTACAGGGGACCTGGGGAGGGCTGCCTTCCACTGGCCCGTTAAATTCCGGTCTCCTCGCTTACCCGAGAGTCTGCTTGTTAAACCCAAGGCATCAGTGTCAGCCAAAATCAATGAGTCAAGGAGCATTTATCAAGCACCTACTGTGTACCAGATATTGTGCTAAGGGCTGGTCAAGACCATCACTGTCCTGGAGAAGAACAGAGTTTAAAGGCAGAGACATCATGCAAATAACTGTGTGTAAATAAGCTGTGGACAGAATAAATTGGGCACAGTCATCAGAGAGAAGGCGGGCGGGGGGATTCAGAAGGGCTTCCTGTGAAAGAGATTTTAGCTGACAATTAAATGAGACCAGGTAAGCCAGAAGGCAGACTTGAGAGAAAGGAGGTGATGTCCTAGCTGGTGGTTTCCTTAAGTTCAGCTTGCTATTTCTTAGGACTGAGTCAACAGGTCGTGGGATCTGCCCCCTTCCTTCAGCAAAAAGTGAGGGCACCTAGGGAAAGAATCCCTCCCACGAACCAAGAGACTTGAGGTACACTTGAGAGACAAAAGGAACCATTCAGAAAAGCCCTAGTGGCCTGCAGGCCCTCAAAAGTCCAATTTAGCCCTAAGACTCTAACAGATGAGATGATTTCTCCCAGCTCTGACCTCCCGGGTTCTAAGGGCCCTCCCAGCTCTGACCTCCTGGGTTCTAAGGGCCCTCCTGGCTCTGACCTCCTGGGTTCTAAGGGCCCTCCCAGCTCTGACATCCCGGGTTCTAAGGGCCCTCCCAGCTCTGACCTCCTGGGTTCTAAGGGCCCTCCCAGCTCTGACATCCCAGGTTCTAAGGGCCCTTCCAGCTCTGACCTCCCGGGTTCTAAGGGCCCTCCCAGCTCTGACCTCCCGGGTTCTAAGGGCCCTCCCAGCTCTGACCTCCCGGGTTCTAAGGGCCCTCCCAGCTCTGACCTCCCGGGTTCTAAGGGCCCTCCCAGCTCTGACCTCCTGGGTTCTAAGGGCCCTCCCAGCTCTGACCTCCCGGGTTCTAAGGGCCCTCCCAGCTCTGACCTCCCGGGTTCTAAGGGCCCTCCCAGCTCTGACCTCCTGTGTTCTAAGGGCCCTCCCAGCTCGGACCTCCTGGGTTCTAAGGGCCCTCCCAGCTCTGACCTCCCGGGTTCTAAGGGCCCTCCCAGCTCTGACCTCCTGGGTTCTAAGGGCCCTCCCAGCTCTGACATTCTGTGTTTATATATGTATATATACATACATATATATATACATATATAAAATTTATATTATATTTTTATAATATATAGACACACACACATATATTAGGTTTCAGGAGGTCAAATGACAGTGCCAGGGATCTAGAAAGTAGGATGGCAGTTAGAAAGGCCCAGTGATCTTTCCATCTCACTTGGAGGAACACATTTGGAGACTCCCAGCTTATTGGTCAAGCCATTTGGGCATTCGAGTACTTTAGAAGGGTTCTCAGCTTGGGAAGAGGTGAATGGGAAGGTAAGAGTGGTGGGTCTTGGGCCCTGACTTCCAGCTGACTAGTAGTAGCTTAAGTTGAGGTGGGCTTGGGGAGAGGGGATTGTCAAGGTCCCGAATGCCAGGCTGAGGCATTCAGCCATAATTGGGATATTTGCGGTACCCACACAACTGCCTTTTCTTTCTTTCTTTCCTCTTCCTCACTCTCTTGATGAGAGAGGGACCTTCCCTCTAGTAATACTTATTTTTACAATTTAGGCAAGTCTAAATATTTTTTTTAACAAGGTAAATTCCTTCAATGCAAACTACCTCCCCCTGGAGGGGTTTTTGATTTGCCAAGGGAAGGCAGAAGCCCCAGCTGTCATCTGCTTTTCGGCTCGCTCCTTCGCCCCCCAGCAGAGCCCAGCCTTCTTTCAGCTTATTAGCACCAGCTTCCTGGGCTGGCTTGGCCCAGCCTGTAGGACACGGCCTCCTTAAGCCGATGAAAAGCCAGTGACTTGTCTCTGGTCACTGACCTCAAAGGCCAGCCCCATCTTCGCAAAGCAGTTGCCCAGCACTCTGGGCTCGGCTGGGTCTGGAGGCAGAAGGGGGGCCTTGGATTTAGTGGAAAGAGCAAGGAAGGACTCAAGAGAACCTGGTTTCTATTGTCACTTCTTCCACAAACTCTGTGTGGGTTGTAACCATGGGCAAATTGACTCTTAATCTCAGTTTCATTAAAAATAAAATTAGGGGAGCTCATCTCCCCTCTCTTGCAGTTCTGATTCTAAGACCCTAGAATGTTAGACCAAGACTTAGAGATCCAGGAAGTCAGAATAAAGAACATTTGCATGTAGAATCCCAGCAATAGAAGGGACCTTGGGATTAGACCATCATGTTTTACATTTGAGGAAACTGAGTCCTAAGGAGGGGACGTCAATGGAAGGACCTCATAGCAAGTGCTAAACAAAACCAGCATTAAACTGGGGTCTCCTCACTCCCAGTTTGGTGTTTTATGCTACTGCCAGGGATGCTGGACATAGTTTCAAGGTCAAAGGATAATGACTGATGTGGACATTCCAGGCTTCAATAAGGGGATTAGAATGGAGTGAACAATTTAGTGCTCTAAGGGTCCTCCCAGCTCTGACCTCCCATGTTCTAAGGGCCCTCCCAGCTCTGACCTCCTGGGTTCTAAGGGCCCTCCTGGCTCTGACCTCCTGGGTTCTAAGGGCCCTCCCAGCTCTGACATCCCGGGTTCTAAGGGCCCTCCCAGCTCTGACCTCCTGGGTTCTAAGGGCCCTCCCAGCTCTGACATCCCAGGTTCTAAGGGCCCTCCCAGCTCTGACCTCCCGGGTTCTAAGGGCCCTCCCAGCTCTGACCTCCCGGGTTCTAAGGGCCCTCCCAGCTCTGACCTCCTGGGTTCTAAGGGCCCTCCCAGCTCTGACCTCCCGGGTTCTAAGGGCCCTCCCAGCTCTGACCTCCTGGGTTCTAAGGGCCCTCCCAGCTCTGACCTCCCGGGTTCTAAGGGCCCTCCCAGCTCTGACCTCCCGGGTTCTAAGGGCCCTCCCAGCTCTGACCTCCCGGGTTCTAAGGGCCCTCCCAGCCCTGACCTCCTGGGCTCTAAGGGCCCTCCCAGCTCTGACCTCCTGTGTTCTAAGGGCCCTCCCAGCTCTGACCTCCTGGGTTCTAAGGGCCCTCCCAGCTCTGACCTCCCGGGTTCTAAGGGCCCTCCCAGCTCTGACCTCCCGGGTTCTAAGGGCCCTCCCAGCTCTGACCTCCCGGGTTCTAAGGGCCCTCCCAGCTCTGACCTCCCGGGTTCTAAGGGCCCTCCCAGCTCTGACCTCCTGGGCTCTAAGGGCCCTCCCAGCTCTGACCTCCTGTGTTCTAAGGGCCCTCCCAGCTCTGACATCCTGGGTTCTAAGAGCCCTCCCAGCTCTGAAATCCTATGTTCTAAGGGCCCTCCCAGCTCTGACCTCCTATGTTCTAAGGGCCCTCCCAGCTCTGACCTCCTGTGTTCTAAGGACCCTCCCAGCTCTGACCTCCTGGGTTCTAAGGGCCCTTCCATTCTATGACCCAAGTCCTTGAGAGCGCTTTCTCAGGGCTGTAGCCAGGCTCAATATTACTCTGATTTCCGAGCATCAAAGATGGATGGCACTGTCCCCAGTGGACCCTCCTCCCCCTTCCCCTGCCCCTGTTCTGAAGACCAGAAGCGAGGAGCTGTGACTGGCCCCTCTCGCTGTCCAGGAGGCTGGGTCGGGTGAGTGGCTGAGAACTCTCATGGAATCTGGGTGATGGCAGCTCTTGGTGCACTCCATACTGATATGGAGGAAAAGGGAACAGAAGAAGAACAAGCTGATGAGCTGGGATTGGAGATTTAAAGAAAAAGTTCTTGGATTTTTCACTTGGGGATAGGGAAAGCACGTTTGACTGTTAAGGGCTTTTGCAAAACTTTCTGGAGTTTTGGAAAAATCTTGTTTTCCCCTAATTTACACCATTGTTTTTAGAGGGAAATTGAATTAAAAGGTGGATTGGTGGGTAAGACTTACAAGGGGAAGAGAAGGCGACATGTTTTTCTAACTAGTTAAGTCGCAGCCTGTGCCAAGCCCGCTGGGGGCATTTTTCTCTCCTCATCTGGGACCACCAGGGCAGAGAGGTGCCTCGGAACAATCCTTAGCCACCTCCCGCAGGCTCCAGGAGCCAGAGACCGGCCAGTGGGAACTCTGCTTTCCAGAGCCAAGTCTGCTTCGCCTTCAGTGGCCGGCTTTCCCAACAGGGCAGACGGACGGATCCCGAAAACAGGCTCAGGGTCCTACCCCCAGCCCCACCCCCAGCGTCTCTTTCAGGGGCAGATCCCAAGTTTAGAAGTATGTATATGTGAAACATATGGAAGGGAGGCGGTGGCAGCCAAGGCCCTGTGAATATTTGAACCAATCCATGAAATGTTGGAACTAGAATGTGCTTAAAATATAGAATATTAGGATGTAGAAGTTAGAACAGGAGGGCATCCTGGAACGTGTCACAGTGGGGAGGGCCCTTGGGACATAGAACGTCAGAGGGGCCTTGGAACATGGACTATGAGAGCTGGGAGGGCCTTAGAACCCAGGAGGTCAGAGCTGGGAGGGCCCTTAGAACCCAGGAGGTCAGAGCTGGGAGGGCCTTAGAACCCAGGAGGTCAGAGCTGGGAGGGCCCTTAGAACCCAGGAGGTCAGAGCTGGGAGGGCCCTTAGAACCCAGGAAGTCAGAGCTGGGAGGGCCCTTAGAACCCAGGAGGTCAGAGCTGGGAGGGCCCTTAGAACATGGGAGGTCAGAGCTGGGAGGGCCCTTAGAACCCAGGAGGTCAGAGCTGGGAGGGCCCTTAGAACATGGGAGGTCAGAGCTGGGAGGGCCCTTAGAACCCAGGAGGTCAGAGCTGGGAGGGCCTTAGAACCCAGGAGGTCAGAGCTGGGAGGGCTCTTAGAACCCAGGAGGTCAGAGCTGGGAGGGCCCTTAGAACCCAGGAGGTCAGAGCTGGGAGGGCCCTTAGAACCCAGGAGGTCAGAGCTGGGAGGGCTCTTAGAACCCAGGAGGTCAGAGCTGGGAGGGCCCTTAGAACCCAGGAGGTCAGAGCTGGGAGGGCCTTAGAACCCAGGAGGTCAGAGCTGGGAGGGCCCTTAGAACCCGGGAGGTCAGAGCTGGGAGGGCCCTTAGAACCCGGGATGTCGGAGCTGGGAGGGCCCTTAGAACCCAGGAGGTCAGAGCTGGGAGGGCCCTTAGAACCCAGGAGGTCAGAGCTGGGAGGGCCCTTAGAACCCAGGAGGTCAGAGCTGGGAGGGCCTTTAGAACATGGGAGGTCAGAGCTGGGAGGGCCCTTAGAACATGGGAGGTCAGAGCTGAGAAGGCCCTTAGAACATGGGAGGTCAGAGCTGGGAGGGCCCTTAGAACCCGGGATATCAGAGCGGGGAGGGCCCTTAGAATACAGGAGGTCAGAGCTGGGAGGGCCCTTAGAACCCAGGAGGTCAGAGCTGGGAGGAACCTTAGAACCCAGGAGGTCAGAGCTGGGAGGGCCCTTAGAACCCAGGAGGTCAGAGCTGGGAGGGCCCTTAGAACCCAGGAGGTCAGAGCTGGGAGGGCCCTTAGAACCCAGGAGGTCAGAGCTGGGAGGGCCCTTAGAACCCAGGAGGTCAGAGCTGGGAGGGCTCTTAGAACCCAGGAGGTCAGAGCTGGGAGGGCCCTTAGAACCCAGGAGGTCAGAGCTGGGAGGGCCCTTAGAACCCAGGAGGTCAGAGCTGGGAGGGCCCTTAGAACCCGGGAGGTCAGAGCTGGGAGGGCCCTTAGAACCCGGGATGTCGGAGCTGGGAGGGCCCTTAGAACCCAGGAGGTCAGAGCTGGGAGGGCCCTTAGAACCCAGGAGGTCAGAGCTGGGAGGGCCCTTAGAACCCAGGAGGTCAGAGCTGGGAGGGCCTTTAGAACATGGGAGGTCAGAGCTGGGAGGGCCCTTAGAACATGGGAGGTCAGAGCTGAGAAGGCCCTTAGAACATGGGAGGTCAGAGCTGGGAGGGCCCTTAGAACCCGGGATATCAGAGCGGGGAGGGCCCTTAGAATACAGGAGGTCAGAGCTGGGAGGGCCCTTAGAACCCAGGAGGTCAGAGCTGGGAGGAACCTTAGAACCCAGGAGGTCAGAGCTGGGAGGGCCCTTAGAACCCAGGAGGTCAGAGCTGGGAGGGCCCTTAGAACCCAGGAGGTCAGAGCTGGGAGGGCCCTTAGAACCCGGGATATCAGAGCGGGGAGGGCCCTTAGAACCCAGGAGGTCAGAGCTGGGAGGGCCCTTAGAACCCAGGAGGTCAGAGCTGGGAGGGCCCTTAGAACCCAGGAGGTCAGAGCTGGGAGGGCCTTTAGAACCCGGGAGGTCAGAGCTGGGAGGGCCCTTAGAACATGGGATGTCGGAGCTTGAAATGGCCTTATAACACAAAATATTAGGTTGCAATGGATCTTAGACCCAACATTATAGAATTGTGGGAGATTTCAGAAATCATCTGGTTCCTCCATCTACAAAGGCAGAAAGCAGACAAACAGGACAGGCGGCTCCTGGCCAGCCCGGCCCAGAATCAGGACCACTTTCACTCACTGCCTCCTGAGAACGTGGCATCCCTGCACCTGCTGCCTTTTTCTCCAGGAGGACTTTGGGCTTTTAAGATGTTTGTTGAAGTCTCACTTCTTAGCCACAAGAACTCAGTGACACGGGCTCCCTTGTGGCTCTGCTCGAGGTTTCCAAGTTCAAATTTGAATCGATATGTTGGTTACACAGTCAACCACCAATTCCTGGGTAGGCCGGTAAGGACAAAAACCAGCCACTGCTCTGGCCCTGGCCCTGGCCGGCTTTCTGCCCCTTCTCCTCCACCTTCCAGACCTTTCCCTTCCCCCCTAGGAGTCTGGTAGGGACGCTCCCCTCCTTCCCCCTCCCTCCCTTCACCATGCGTATTATCAAGCAGCAGAGACATATCCCAGAAAGTCTCTTGGTGGAAGAGTCAGGAGACCCGGGTTCAAATCCTCACCCAGATATTTAACATCCATACAACTCTGCAAACGTCTTATCTTTCAAAAACCCAAAGGAGAGTGATTGTCTCTCACACAGTTTCCTTTCTTGTCAAAATGGCCCTTGTAACATTCACCACACACAGCATTTCAAATCCCATTTCTGAGCCCTTGCCTGTCTTCTGTCCCTGCAATCCTGTCCCTTTTCACCTGCTCTCTAGGAATCCTGAACTCTCTGAGCTGTTTAATGCAGATGGAGCCTCTTCCAGGCAACTGCTGGTTTATTTTTTATATTTTAAAAAAGTATTTTTCTCAGTTAGATAAAGATAACTTTTTTGGGTCATACATGTGAATTCATTTTTAATATATTTCTTTATGTTGGGAGAGAAAAATGGAAAAGAGGAAAAAGAAAAAAAAAAGAAGTGAGCAGACATTCAGTCTCCATAGTTCTCTCTCTGAATGGTAGTTTCCATCCAAAATTTATTGGAATTGCCACTGAACTGCTGAGAAGAATCAAGCCTGTCGTAGAGTTGATCATCACACAATCTTGCTATTACTGTGTACAATGTATTCCTGGTTCTGCTTGTTTCATGTAAGTCTTTCCAGGCTTTTCTAAAATCAGCCTATTCATCATTTTTATAGAATAATATTCCATTACTTTCATATGCAATAATTTATGCAGCTATTTTCCCAATTGATGGGCATCTACTCATTTTCCAATTCTTTGCCAACACAGAAAGAGCTGCTAGAAACATTTTTGCACATGTGGTCCTTTCCCCTCTATGATCTCTTTGGGATATAAGCCCAGTAGCAGCACTGCTGGATCAAAGGGTATGCACAGTTTGATAACTTTTTGGGCATAGTTCCAGAATGGCTGGATTCTTTCACAACTCCACCAACAATGCATCAGTGTCCCAGTTTTCCCACATCCCCTCCACATTCATCATTATTTTTCCTGTCATCTTAGCCAATCTGAAAGGTATGGGATGGGGCCTCAGTGTTGTATTAATTTGCATTTCTCTAATCAATAGTGATTTAGATTATTTTTTCATGTGTCTATAGATGGCTTTAATTACTTCACCTGAAAATTGTCTGTTCTTATCCTTTGACCATTTATCCACTGGGGATCAGGCAACTTTTTCTGATTCTCCCAGATGTCAGTGCTCTCCACCCTATCCCCAGAAATGTCTTTGCATTTGTTTATTTGCTCATTGTATCCCCTTTGTAGAACACAATCCTCTTGAGGGCAGCAACCATTTTATTTTCATCTATGGAATCTTAGCGTCTTCCACAATCCCTGCAAGCAGCAGGTACTTATTAGCCACTTATTAAACTGGTTCCTCTCTGAATTGCAAAGAAACTATTCTGGCCAAGATACCCTTCTCAGTGACCTTCAAAATAACAGCACTGGGGCTGAGGACATTCACTCAAGGAAAAGAACTCATTACTGCTAAAGAGTCAGCTCTGGACTTGCACAGTCCACAGAACTCACTGTACGGGTGAGAGGCGACATGTAGGTTTAAAACTCTGCATCTTGGCTCTTTCCAAATGCCTTTTGGATCCATTCCAAAAAAATTCAGTCACTCATTTACTTGACCCGGGAACTCGGTGTTGACCCAAAACTTTGCACCCCCACTTCCAATGTTCCTCTCCTATAGCTTGTCCCAAGAGGTCACCACTGTCCACTGCCATCTCTGGAACTCTTTGGATTTCCTCAAGAAAGAAATTTGCTTTCTGAGGATAGTTTTCTTTTCTCGGTGTCCAGCTTTCCTTCTTTCTTGCTATCGCTCTGTCCTTGCTTTTCCTTTTAAAGACCAAGTCCAATACTGTAGTCAATCAATGATCCTTAATGTGATGTCAGCAGGGGGTGGAATCCTATCCCCAGAATCAGAAAGGCTTGAGTTCAAATCTGTTCTCATATACTTCCTAGCCGTGTGACCCTACGTATATCACTTAGCTTTTGTCTGCCTCAGTTTCCACATCTGTAAAACGGGGATAATACTAGCACTTACCTTTCAGAATAGTTATAAGGATTATATTTGTAAAGTACTTTGAAAATCTTAAAGCACGATGTAAGGGCTTTTTATGAATGGTAGCTGTTAGCTATACTATTATAAAATGCTAACTAGAACCAGATTTTTATTGCTAATTATTATTACAAATTATCTTCATTATAGATGCTGGCTGTTCTTTTTATGGGGGCAAAGAGTTGGAAAATGAGTAGATGCCATCAATTAAGGAATGACTAAATAAGTTATGGTATAGTAAAGGGATATTATTATTCTATAAAAAATGATGAACAGGCTGATTTCAGAAAGGCCTGGAAAGATTTATATAAACTGATAATGAGTGAAATAAGCAGAACCAGGAGCAACAGCAAAATTGTGCAAACATTAACTATGCTAGACTTGGTTCTTCTCAACAGTTCAGTGGTCTAAGGCAATCCCAATAAACTTTGGATGGAAAATGTCATCCACATCCAGAGAGAGAACTATGGAAACTGGATGTAAATCAATACATGTTATGTTCGCTTTTTTCCTTCTGTTTTTTTTCTCATGGTTTTCCCTTTCTGTTCTTATTTTTTTCTCCCAACACATTTCATATGGAAATATGTAAAAAATGGATGTATGTGTATAACCAAAAGAAAAATGTTGTTTTACGTGTAACTGGGGAAAATGATTTTTTAAATGAACAAAAAATAAGTAAATGTTGGCTATTATCTGGGTTAACTGTGTTAGCATGAGCTGGGCCTTGAAGATAGCTAGGGATTCCAAGAAGAGGAAGTGAAGGGGGGCGGCGTCTGCAGACACAGGTGGAAGATGAACTGTTGTGTGTGAAGAACAGCAACTTTTGCCATGAAAGAGAAAGGAGGGGGGATTCAGAAGAGCCCACCAGATTCCCTCTGAAAATGGCATTTTGGAGAGCATTCACACAAGGCTGATTAGCATAGAAAAGAGACTGGATATAGGAAAGGCCACTTAAAGGAATTGGGGACATTTAACATGCA
>NC_133619.1:606138680-606146180 GCF_048593235.1 Sminthopsis crassicaudata | reverse complement strand
GGATCTGTGTGACTGGAGAGAGTTTCCACACTGGGAGCTCCCCACAGTCGGTCTAGATCCCTCTCTTTAAAAGACAAAAACAAGAGGGATTAACGTGGGGACGAATGTCTTTGCTAAAGTTTTAATGATGGATCCATTGGTATTAAGAGGTTGGCAGTCAGTACTCCCCTGGTTTTAACCTGGCATAGTAGAAGCAGGCCTGGGTTTGGATTTAAGGAAACCGGATCTCAGTGCCGAGGAGGGCACTTACTCACTGAGTAATTCTTTGATCTCTTTGAAATTGTTTGCTCCTCTGTAAAATGGGAACACTGACTGGATGTTGTATTGGAATCACTGGGGGGACCCCTAGCTTGCTCCAGACAAGCCGGACAGGGGCGGACAGGGGCGGACAGCAGAGGCCCCCTCCCCGCCCAAGCCTGGTCTCTGCCCTCTGGGGGAGGGGGGTTAGAGACAGAGGCCCAGGGCCTCCCAGGACGCGGGGAAGCAGGGGTGCTCCCCCTGGGCCTTCTCAGAACCCCTCCGCCCGGGGGCTGCAGGGAGGATGAGTTCATTTACTAGAAACGGCCCCCCATCAGCGGGCGGAGGGGGCCCTCCTCTTTCTCACCAGGGCCCAACCAGGCCGGGCAGCAGACAAGTGCGTCAGCAGCACAGCCGGGCTCCCTCGCTCCGGAAACGCCACCCCGGCGCTCAGTCACGAACCCCAGAGAGCAGAGACAGAATCAGGTGACCTGCAGGGAAGCTGAGACAGACGGAGGTGCAGAGGCTCCCAACTTCCCCCTTGGCCCCCCTCTCTGGCCCCTCCAAGCTGGCCAGGAAGTCAGCAGCAGCAGCAGCAGCAACAGGCTGGCCTGGATGCACCTGGCGGGCAGTGCCCACCCCCGGGCAGCGCCCCTGCCCCCCACAGAGAGCCGGTGCCCGCCGGGAGGGTGGAGGGATTGGGGACCTCACAGGGAGGGGCTCCGTCCTAGGTGTCCCTCGAACCACCTGAGCAGCCGGGAGGAGCCACTTCCGCTTTCTCTCCAGCTCTCAGTTTCCTCATCTGTAAGATGGGCCCTGCTTTTGATGTCCTCCCAGCTCCCGACCCAGCTCCCATGACCTCATCCTCGTGCCAGCACAAATGAAGGGGGCAGACGGGGTGTGGGGAGGGGGCCGTGAGGAGGAGGGGGACAGGGTGTGGAAGTGTGACCGAGCCCTGGGCAAAGCTCCCCCCTCCTTTCTGCATCTATTTAAAGCCCATGGTCGTGGGAAACTTCATCAGATGTGCGGTTTCTTCTTCAGGGGAGGGAGCCGGGCGTCTGCTCCCTCCCCTGTCTGGTGACTCATCGAGAGTGAGAAAAAGCATCTTTTTTTCTTTTCTTCTTCTTCTTTTTCTTTTTTTTTCCTTGACACCCAAGGCTCCCCCTGGGCTGAGAACCAGGACTCTGGGAGCTCCCTCCGGTCCAGGACAGATGGGGCCCGGCATCTGGAATGAATGAGAAGACAGGTTCTAGTTCTGTCCCTGCAGGACTCATTGGATGCTCCCTTCCTCTCCTTAGAGCCTCAGTTTCCTCCTTTGTGAAATGGTCTTTGTAAAAAAGGTTCCTTCCAGCTTTGGTGTTCTATGTTCTAAGGCCCTCCTGGATCTACGTTCTGTGTTCTAAAGTACCTAGAATGGGCCTAGGTTCTTCTAGCTTTGGTATTACAGGTTCCAAGTTTCTAAGATCTACATTCTGTGTTCTATATTCCAAGGCCCCTCCCAACTGTGACATCCTAGGTTCTAAGGGCCCTCCCAGCTCTGACCTCCTGGGTTCTAAGGGCCCTCCCAGCTCTGACCTCCTGGGTTCTAAGGGCCCTCCCAGCTCTGACCTCCTGGGTTCTAAGGGCCCTCCCAGCTCTGACCTCCCGGGTTCTAAGGACCCTCCCAGCTCTGACATCTTGTGTTCTAAGGGCCCTCCCAGCTCTGACCTCCCGGGTTCTAAGGGCTCTCCCAGCTCTGACATCCTGTGTTCTAAGGGCCCTCCAGCTCTGACCTCCTGGGTTCTAAGGGCCCTCCCAGCTCTGACATCCTGGGTTCTAAACTTCCTCTCAGCTCTAGCATTCCATGTTCTATACTCCTCCATTGTAAAGTCCGCAGTCTGTTCTATACCTAACACTTTATATTCTAAGTCCTCTCCCAGTTCAAGATAGTGCAGCTCATCCTGGGTTGGCTCCTGATCAACTTAAGCCTGCACAATCCAGAGTCACAGAATGGCCGACTTGGGAAGGCCCAAAGAGACCCATTCCATATTTGAACAGAGATCCTCTAGCAAAATCCCTGAAAAGTGGCCCTCTGTCCAGTACTTGATGATGTCCCAGTTTATTTCAAAAATTGTTAAGTTTTCTCCTTATATCCAGTCATTTAATTTAATAAACTTGATTTAAAAAATAACAAATAAATAAGCTTAATGTTCATCAAGGACCTACCATATGCGGGGTACCAAGGAATACTAAGAAAAGCCACAAAAGTACCTGTTTCATCATTCTGATGGTCAGGGTGGGGTGGGGAGGCCAGCACCCACATAATTATGTCCGAATGACTGACGGGGAAATTGGAGTTGGTCTCAGAGGGAAGGCAATCAGATTATGGGGGGACTGGCACTTGCAGAAGGCCGAACAGTAGCTGAAACTCGAAGGGGGCCAGGGAAGGAAAGAAGTGGCGATGGGGAAGAGCTGGGGGAAATGCTTGGAGTGAAAGGCTGGAGAATCTCTTGGGAAGAAAAATAGGAAATCACCGGATCAGAGAGTATCTGAAAAGAGGAAGGTGTGAGAAGATGAAGAGGTAAGAATTGTTTGATTTTAAAAACCAAACAGAAGATCGATCCGGGGTAAGAGTGACTCTCTGAAGCTTCAGCCTGTCTCTCCTTGACTTTCCCCAGCTTATTACTGTTCAGTCGTCCAAGGCTGAGTGAGCAAAATGTCATAATCCCCCTTTAAAAAGAAAGATGCGGTGACTGGTGAGCACTTTCCCTCCTCCATTTCCACTCCTGCCATCCAGCGACAGGAGGCTGGACTAGACCAGGGCCTCTTCAACTTTTCCCACTCAAGACCGCTTTTCTCCTAAGAAAGTTTTACGAGACTCCATCCCAAATCTGAGCCCAGGTATTTCTGGCAGTGTTTGCGCACGAGCAGCGCAAAGTGCAAAGGCTGCAGGAAAGCCAGTGAATATGAGTTCAGTCCTCCCCACCCATCCCACCCATCAGAATGTGAGCTCTTTGAAAATAGGTATTTTTGTGGCTGTTCTTTGTATGCCCTGGTACCTGGAGTATAGTAGGTCCTTAATGAATATTAAACATTTTATTCAGTATTTATTAAATTCAGTTTATTAAGTTAATCATATAAGGAGAAAACATGCAAACATGGACAGGTGCGACCAGAAACACAAGTTTGATTCTGAATTAATTTTTGGTTCCTCCATTCAGAAACTTTTTGCTGTTGCCAAATTTTCACAACCTCTACATTTAGTTATGTGACCCCCATTTACAGTTAAAGAAGCTTTGGACTAAATGACCTCTGGGGAGTCTTTTGTAGACCTCCCCATATGAAACAAATTTCTCACTATGGACAGTAAAAACAAACAAAAATCTCAATGCAAATATAAAATATTTCTATTTTGATCAAGAAATCTGTGCACCTTCTCTTTTCTCTTTTCCCTCTCTGAAATTTATCAATCCAAAAGCCAGAGTTGGGGCTAGAGGACCTTGGAGGGGCTCTTGGAGTCGTGGGTATGTCCTACACAAAGCAGATAAAGAAAATGGGAGACAAAGGAAGCAGATTAAGTTCCTTGCAGTGGGATCAGCAAATTCCTATACAAGGCAGGAGAGAAGTCACACCAAATTGTAGAATTCCAAACTACCTTGGATTTTAGACAAAGAAGTTAGAGCACAATCTCACAGCTGGGAGGTCCCTTAGAACCCAGGAGGTCTGAGCTGGGAGGGCCCTTAGAACCCAGGAGGTCAGAGCTGGGAGGGCCCTTAGAACCCGGGAGGTCAGAGCCGGGAGGGCCCTTAGAACCCGGGAGGTCAGAGCCGGGAGGGCCCTTAGAACCCGGGAGGTCAGAGCTGGGAGGGCCCTTAGAACCCGGGAGGTCGGAGCTGGGAGGGCCCTTAGAACCCGGGAGGTCAGAGCCGGGAGGGCCCTTAGAACCCGGGAGGTCAGAGCCGGGAGGGCCCTTAGAACCCGGGAGGTCAGAGCCGGGAGGGCCCTTAGAACCCGGGAGGTCAGAGCCGGGAGGGCCCTTAGAACCCGGGAGGTCAGAGCCGGGAGGGCCCTTAGAACCCGGGAGGTCAGAGCTGGGAGGGCCCTTAGAACCCGGGAGGTCAGAGCTGGGAGGGCCCTTAGAACCCGGGAGGTCAGAGCTGGGAGGGCCCTTAGAACCCGGGAGGTCAGAGCTGGGAGGGCCCTTAGAACCCGGGAGGTCAGAGCTGGGAGGGCCTTAGAACCCAGGAGGTCAGAGCTGGGAGGGCCCTTAGAACCCGGGAGGTCAGAGCTGGGAGGGCCCTTAGAACCCGGGAGGTCAGAGCTGGGAGGGCCCTTAGAACCCGGGAGGTCAGAGCTGGGAGGGCCCTTAGAACCCGGGAGGTCAGAGCTGGGAGGGCCCTTAGAACCCGGGAGGTCAGAGCTGGGAGGGCCCTTAGAACCCGGGAGGTCAGAGCTGAGAGGGCCCTTAGAACCCGGGAGGTCAGAGCTGGGAGGGCCCTTAGAACCCGGGAGGTCAGAGCTGGGAGGGCCCTTAGAACCCGGGAGGTCAGAGCTGGGAGGGCCCTTAGAACCCGGGAGGTCAGAGCTGGGAGGGCCCTTAGAACCCGGGAGGTCAGAGCTGGGAGGACCCTTAGAACCCGGGATGTCAGAGCTGGGAGGGCCCTTAGAACCCGGGATGTCAGAGCTGGGAGGGCCCTTAGAACCCGGGATGTCAGAGCTGGGAGGACCCTTAGAACCCGGGATGTCAGAGCTGGGAGGGACCCCAAGGCCATATAATCCATGCCTGCCCATAACTGAAGTTGTCCGGTAGAAGGATTTGTCACCTAAAGTCAGAGGATCCGTGCTCAAATCTTGAATTTGCTACTTAACTATCCTGTGACCATGAGCAAGGTCACCTTTCTTCCTGAAGTGGGCTGCCCAGCACCACATACAATATCTTAGATGTGATCTGACCAGAGCAGAAGATGGCAGCATCTCTAGTCCTGTACACTGTGACCCTATTGATGCTGTCTAAGATCATATTGACTCACTGGATATTATTCTGTTGACTCATGTTGGATTTGCCGACCATTGAAATCCCCAGATATTTTTCCCAGATAAGCTGTTGCCCAGTCCCACTAACCCCATTGTGTGCTTGTGAAATTGTGTTTTTAGTTGAGGGGCAGACTTTGCGTTTTGTACCTATTATCTCATTTTATCTGACTCGAGCTGACCCATCTTTCTGGCCATTGAGAGATGGATTGGGTCCCAGCTCTGGATCGGTGACATCTGTACATTTGGCAAGCGTGTCATCTCAACCTACGTGACTCATCAAGAGAAGAAGACTCATCTCTCTTTAATAAGAGGACTTAGTCATAGAATATCATATCGCAGACGGTCATTGTTTTGTTGTTGCTGCTGTTGCTATTCTTTATATCCTTAGCGTGCCTTTCACGGAGTAGTTGTTTAATAAACGCTGTCTTAGCTTATTCTAAGATCAATGACTGCTCTCTGTGTTGTTCTTTTCTAAGACCTTCCAGCTCCCAACTCTGTGCATCCTAGATCATAAACCCAAAATTATATAAAAAACCCCCAAAACTTCTGAAGTCAGGGATTGTCATTCACCCTCTTTTTATATCCCTGGCACATAGTAGGCACCTAATGAATATTTATTGGTTGATTGATTGATTAATTGACTGATTTTTACGGTCCTCCTGGCTTCCCTGGTTTTTCTTTAAGTCTTGGTCAATGTCCTCCTTTCTGCAAGCAGCCTTTCTCTGGTCTTTTTAATGCTAGAGCCTTCCTTCTGACTTTCCCTCTCATTTAGTCAGCAATATATATCATATATCGCATGTATGTTATGTTGTCTTCCCCATTGGACTGTGAGCTCCATGAGGGCAGGGACAGCTTTTGCCTCTCTTTTTGTTCCCAGGTCTTGGCAGAGTACCTGGCACATAGTAGGTGCTTAATAACGAATGTTGTTGATTGACTTAGAGCTGGAAGAGATCTTAAAAAGGAGAGCCAGAGCTAAAAAATCCTTACAGATCATCCAGCCAGGGAGACTTAAGCTCTTTCTACTCATGACTCCTTTTTGTCTGATTTTTTTTGCATGATCCTGGGTATATAGTTATATGAAATAAATATACAAATCAAACAATTAATGATAATAAACCATAAGGAAACTTATCTTATTTATTTATTTATTTTAAATTATACCTTTTTATTGACAAAATATATTCATGGGTAATTTTTCACATTGACCCTTGCAAAACCTTCTGTTCTAACTTTTCCCCTTCTATCCTCCACCCCCTCCCCTAGATGGCAGATAGTTAAACATGTTAAAGTATATGTTAAATACAATATATTTGTACATATTTACAGTTATCTTGCTTCACAAGAAAAAATAGATTCAGAAAGAAGGTAAAAATAACCTGAGAAGAAGAAATAAAAATGCAAGCAAACAATAACAGAAAGAGTGGAAATGCTATGCTTTTGTCCACATTCAGCAAATCATTTTAAAGCAATTCTTTGGTAAACCTGTAATTTTACTATTTATTTGTACTCGTGACCTCTTTTTGTCTGAAATATTTTTTACACGATACTGGGTATATATAAAATAGATATACAAATCAAACATTTACTGATAATAAATCACAAGGAAATTTGTTTTAAACCAATTCTTTAGTATCCATGTGAATTTGCCATTTATTAAAGATGAAAGGAAATTTGCTACTAATAAGACAGTTGTACTTGTTTATTTTTATATAAAGAATTAAATCTTGGCAGAATATTTGATTCTGCAGAACCTAGAGCATTCAGAAACTTTATGCTTTTGTCTAATTTTTCTCAACTCCCACATTCAGTTTTGTGACCCCATATGGGTCAAAACCTACAAAATAAGAAGCTTTGATCAAGTCTAACCCTTCCAATGTAGAAACTGTATCCTGGGGTTCCGGGATCTCAACTCCTAGCTGTGGCTTAAGTCAGAATGTTGAGGAGGTCACCTCTGTCCAATGACCCAAGCATTCCCTCACTCATGGGCCTTTTCAAGTCCTCGGAGGTCAAGGTGGAATCTCAGCTGCGGAAGGAGGAGGGGGCTCAGAGGGAGACAGGATCCTACCTTGCTGTGGCATTGAGAAGGATTTAGGAGGCAGTCCTGGCTTATATCCCTGAATAGCAATTCTCATTGGTTCCTCTATTCTCAACAACACCTGTCAGAGGAGGGCTCCATGATTTACTTTTGAATTAGTGATGGATTGGGCTAAAAGAAGAAAAGCTCCGGGGCTTGTTCTCTAGGTAGGAAAG
>NC_133619.1:606051180-606133680 GCF_048593235.1 Sminthopsis crassicaudata | reverse complement strand
ATCAGTTCGCCTTTCAGTGGGACAGAGTATTTTCTTCACGACAGGCCTTTGGAGGGACCCAGAGATGGGCACTTAGACTCAGGGGAGATGGTGACTTATCTGCAGCTGGTGATTGGGGCCTTGTCCCATCATCCCCATCCTCATCAGTACAGTACATGGACATCTCATTACACATAGTATACATATTGAATATATCCCATCACATGTATTACCCATACTATATTACATGCCACTGCATATATATCATGTTACATATATCACATATATCATTGTATATATTAATTATATTACATGTATATATATATATCATATGAATTATTACATATATCATTACATAGAAATCATGTTATGTATATCTCAGCTTCTTAAACTAATAAAACTACTACTAGTAAACTAGTAAAACTAGTAACTGACTAGTTTTTAAACTAGGAAAAAAGTTTTGGGACCTCATATGGGGTCTTATAATCGAATCTGAGGTCACAAAATTATGATTTTTTATCAGCAAATGTTGGCTTCATATAGCTATTTTGTGTGCTTACATGCCTGGGGTCATGTTAAAATTTCTTTGATGAAAAGGGGTCACAAGTGGAAGATGTTTGGAAAGTCCTAATATATTTTACACATGCATCACACATACACCACATTACATGCATTATACACACTAATACACATCACACATGTAACACGTTACATGTCCCATATATATCAAACACACATTACATGTGCACCACATTATGTGTATCATACATACTAAATACACATTACACACATAACATGTTACATGTACCATACATATAAAATACACACTACATATGTACCACATTATGTGTATCACACATACTAAATACACATTACAACACGTTACATGTAACATACATATCAAATACACACGACATATGTACCACATTATGTGTATCATACATACTAAATACACATTACAATATAACACGTTACATGTACCATACATATCAAATACACATTACATATGTACCACATTATGTGTATCATACATACTAAATACACATTACACATATAACACGTTACATGTACCATACATATCAAATACACACTACATATGTACCACATTATGTATATCATACATACTAAATACACATTACAATATAACATGTTACATGTACCATACATATAAAATACACACTACATATGTACCACATTATGTGTATCATACATACTAAATACACATTACAACACGTTACATGTACCATACATATCAAATACACACGACATATGTACCACATTATGTGTATCATACATACTAAATACACATTACAACACGTTACATGCACCATACATATCAAATACACACGACATATGTACCACATTATGTGTATCATACATACTAAATACACATTACACATATAACACGTTACATGTACCATACATATCAAATACACACTACATATGTACCACATTATGTGTATCATACATACTAAATACACATTACAATATAACATGTTACATGTACCATACATATCAAATACACACTACATATGTACCACATTATGTGTATCATACATACTAAATACACATTACAATATAACACGTTACATGTACCATACATATCAAATACACACTACACATGTACCACATTATGTGTATCATACATACTAAATACACATTACAATATAACACATTACATGTACTATACATACCAAACACACATTACATGCATACCACATTATGTATATTATACATGTTAAAAACACATTACATACATATCACACTACATGGGTCATACATATCAAACATACATTACATATATCCCACATCATATGTATTGTACATGTTAAATATATACAGCATATACCACATCACATGTGTCATATATGTTAAGTGCACATCACAGTATACCACATTACATGTATTATTTATATATATATGTGTGTGTATATATATATATATATATATATATATATATATAACATATATGTGCCACCTTACATTATTATACATATTACATCATATATCACACTACATAAGTATAATGATAAATAACAATAATAGCTCGCAGTTAAATAGCATGTTAAGTTTGCAGAGCGCCTTACCAATATTAGTTTGCTTTATCCTCTCCAGGACAACCCTGCAGAGTCTCATTATGCCCATTTCACATATGATGAAGCTGATTCTCAGAAGGGCAGAGTCATTTTCCTGTGGTTGACGACAGTGTGAGAATTTCCGATGCCGCTTGGTACAGGGGATCGAGTTTTAGGCCGGGAGATGGAGAGAACTGTACTGGTTCTCGGTGTGCCTCCATTTCTCTGAAACTCAGTCCTATCATTTGTAAAGATAATTCTATTGCCTTCCCCCTGTTGAATGTTTCAAATTTATTTTTGATTATATAGCATGTATTTCTAATTAGATATACGTATATATCTCAATGCTATCATGATAGCTTGATTACGTGTATATTTTATGTGTGTACAGTTACATGTCCATACTCTCTTAAAAAACGGGAATGCTTTGAGAGCCGGGAACATCCATTTTCTGGCCCTTATATTCTCTGTGCCCGGCGCACAGCAGGAGCAGACAAAATGTTTGATGATGACTGTCAGACGTGATCCCCTCTAGCAGTCAGCTGGACGGTGAGAGAAGAATGAATCTTGTCCCACTGAGTCAGAAGAGATGGACAGAGAGTGGTTTAAAGCTCATCGGGGCCTCCTGAGGTCCCCGATGTCTGAAGTGCTGTCATCGCGAGCCTTTTATCTGGGCCGGCCATCGATGACCGCCTGATAAGGATCGTGAGGGGCAGAGGGTGGCTGGGACAAAATGCTGGCCCCAGAGCTGAGATGTCCTGTTTTGCGTCCCAGCTGTGGGACCTGCATGAGAAATTTCCCTTTTCTGGGCTTCAGAATGCTAATGTGATGCTTTGGTAGAGGGCACTTTGCAGTTTACAAAGGGCATTACACATTCCACTCTCATGGCAACCCTAGGAGGAAGATTTCAAACGTAGAGGAAATTTCCAGTGTGGAAACTCCCTCCAATGGTGCTGATTGATAACTTTTCTACAACAGGGAGTCAATGAAAGTTTCCTGGGGCAAACACTGAGGGTCACAAGGGGAGAAAGTATGAAAGGTGGGACTGTACCGCTCCAGAAGCATCAATCTCTCTGAATATGAGCCTCCCTGAGTCTCAGTTTCCCCATCTATAAAATAAGTTAAGGTCTCTTCCAGAACTGAATCTCTGACAATATTCTAATCCAATCCTTTTCTAGTCTCCCGGGTCCCACCCTAGGACCTCTCTCTCGTAAAACCTTCCCTGACCAACTAAGCCCCCCACACTCAGTTCTGTTCCTTCTTTGCAGGTATAACAGTCAGAAAAGAGTTTGGAATCAAAAACCTTGGCCCAAAGCTCTTCTCTGGCCCACGCTACCTGGGTGACCACGGACGTGCCATGTTCAAGCCTTGGTTTCTTTGTAAAAGGAGAAGTCTACACTAAATGCCCCCCAAATTCCTTTCTATTTTTAAATCTGTGAACTATGAATTTGCTCACAGAATCATCTATTTTAGCTCCTATTTATAATTTGTAATAATAATTACAATAATTTGTAATTTCACTTCAAATAAACACAAATTAAATACCTACTGTATGCTAGATTCTACACCAGGTACTAGGGATAAAAAAAACAATAACCCACAGAGAGGGAGAGACAGAGACAGAAAGACAACCCCTCCCGGTCCGGGGCTCAGAAAAAGGGAAGGCTGGCCCAGACCGGGAAGTCCTGGGTTTCTGAGGGTTGGTGGGCTGTTGGGCGGCTGCCACAGCAGGGCCGGGCCTCGGGCTCCGGGAGGCAGGAAGTGGTCAGGCCCTCTGGCCCCTGGCCCCACACCTAGCCAGGCATTTCTCTCTGAGCTCACACTTGGGAAGTGGCCATGTCCCCAAAAGCCCCTGGCTTCTCAGGCTGGGTGGTGGCGGGCTGGGCCAGGGGGAAGTGGGGAGCCTTCTTAGAAACTCATGAGCGCTGATGTCGCCGGAGTCTGATGGAGGGGGGTCGGGAGCCTGAGAGGGAGAGCCTGGCGCTGCTGCTCCAGCCTCGGTTTCCCCATCTGTAAAATAGAACAGCACGTGTCCAGGAGGGTCCAAGGGAGTCCTTCCCCATCGCTGGGGGACGAACCTGCCAAAACAGCAGTGATATTAAAATCCCCCAGTCCCTTTCTCCCTCCTGTTCTTTGTCAACCCATTCCCCAGGCCCGAGGCCCATCCCCATACTTAGCTACAATCATTGTCGGAGCTTGGAGAAGTGATGGAGGGGGGGATCGGGCCACTGTGCTGCCATGGAAACAGGCACGGGACTTACACCTGAATCCTGGCAGCCAGGACAAGCTATTTAGCTACCCTGTGACTCAGTTTCCTCATCTATAAAAGGAGAACATTGAATCAGATTTCCCCCAAGTTCTCGCTGCTCTAAATTTATAGGTTAAATAATACTTAACAAGAATCCTTCCTACAATTTTATCAAAAAGCAGTCATCCAGACTTCACTTAAATACCTCCAATCACAGGGAGCTCACTACCTTATAAATGGACTAGGAGAGCTCTAATTTATTTAGCATTATTAATTTAGCATTACATTTCTCTCTGCAATTTCTACCCATTGCTCTTAGTTCCATCCCCTGAGACCAAAGAGAACAAATTGAATCTTTCCGTTACGTGGAAATCTTGGCAGGTCCTGCCAGGCTGGAAGAATTGCTGTTCCGCAGTAGATAAATGGCCAAAGGAGATGAGCAAGTTTCACAAGAACTCCAAACTAATAACAACATGAAAGAAAGCAATGCAAATCACAACAAATCTGAGGTTTTGCAAACTGGCAAAGATGATAAAAGACAGTCAATGCTGGAGGGGCGGTGGGAAGATAAGATAGGGGCACTGGTGCATTGTTGGTGGACCTGGGAATTAGTACGGCCATTTTGGAAAACAATTTGGAAAGAAGCAAGTAAAGTGACTTAAATGTCCTTATTCTTTGACCCAGAGATCCCGCTCCTGAGCATACTATATTTTAACAAGGCTTTTGATAAAGACGAAAGTCCCCATATATATAAAAATATCTGTAGCAATACTTTTATGGGATAGCAAAAAACTGGAAACAAATAGATGCTTATCAGCCGGGGAATAGCTAAACAAATTGTGGCACTGGAATATTGCGTTATTGTGTCATAAAAAAACGACAAATGTGATGAATTCAGAGAAGCCTGAAAATATCTACATAAAATGGTGCAGAAAAACAAATTATACACAATAATGACAACAAGGTAAAGGCAAAGAACAGCAGTGAAGGCTGCAAAATCCCAAAGACCAAGTATAATCTCAAAGAAAAGAAACAAAAAGACTTGCTGCATTCTACTCCTTTGCAGAACCTTTTGTCTATTTTCAGACTTTTTGATTTGTTGATCAATTTTGCTATTTTTTTTTCTTTAAAAAGATATATTTTTGGGGTGCAGCTAGCTAGTGCAGTGGATAGAGCATTGGCTCTGAAGACAGGAGGACCCGAGTTCAAATCTGGTCTCAGACACTTAACACTTCCTAGCTGTGTGACCCTGGGCAAGTCACTTAACCCCAATTATCTGGGAAAAAAATTTTTTTTTGTGATATGGGATGGGAGAAGGCGAAGGATACTAGGAAAAATTCTGCTTCTGTTAAAAACAAAAGACATCAACAAAAATTAAAACTCTTTTAAAAAAAATTAAGCTGACTTAAATATAAGCTTGGGAATAGACTATCCATCTATGATCCAAGGACTAGCCTACCTAGGTTTAGAAAGATTCATGTCCAAGTTGGCCATAGGGCATACAATTTTAAGGGGCCCACAGTAGCCATTAAAGACCTTTTACAAAGTCCTAGAGAAGTTCCAGTCTGCCTCTCTGAGGGGGCAACTATCATCCATGAAGCACAGAAATGTTAAGCATTTAAGACAAAAGAATGAATGTCTAACAGTGAAATCTCAGACCCTGTGAAGGTGGCAGGGGAATAACTGAAAAAATCCTTCCCAAATTTCTACATCTCATGAGGGTGGTTGGTCACTTACTGAGCACCGACCCAGCCACCTGACACCCAGCCCTAGACATGGACATTTCCTTTCTTATGTCTTCAATCAATCAAAAAAAAAAAAAGCATTTATTAAGTGCCTTCTGCATGCCAGTGGTTCTCAAACTTTTGTTCTTAGTTATCTTTATATTATTAAAATGACTAAGAATCTGTCCAGAGTTTTGGTTTATGTGGGTCATATTTATAGATATTTACCATATTCAAAATAAAAACTAATTTTGAATTTGGAGACCTTCTGAAAGGGTCTGGGGTGGACCTCCCAGGATTCTCTGGACCACACTGCTATATAGCAAGCACTACAATAATGCTGGAGATATAGAGAAAAGCGCCCACCTCTAAAAGTTTGCATTGATACACAAGAGATACACATGTTTTCTGAGTTCAAATCTGGCCTCAGTCACTTAAAAGGTGTGTGACTCTGGGCAAATCACTTCATGCTGTCTGCCTCAGTTTCCCCATCTGTAAAATGAACCGGAGAATGAAATGGCAAATTATTTCAGTATCTTTGCCAAGAGAAACCCAAATAGGAGAGAGAGAGAGAGAGAGAGAGAGAGAGAGAGAGAGAGAGAGAGAGAGAGAGAGAGAGAGAGAGAGAGAGAGAGAGAGAGAGAGATTGAAATAGCTGAACAGCATTAATGGCTGGGGGTTGAAAGGAACTAGGAGTTTTAAGGAGGCAGGGAGAAGGTAAGTAAGCATTTCAGAACTGGGGGAGAGCCTGTAAGTGCATGAAGAGGACAGCAAATCCTTTAGGCTGGGGCAAGATGGGCCCAAGGAACCTCTCTCAAGTCCGCTCCTGGGCTCTGTGACGGTGGGGGACCCAGGCAGGATGCAGCAATTGTCTGACTCCTCCTAGTCCCCAGCAACCACTTTCCAGGGAGGTGGCGAAGGTGTGATGATCACAGCTCACCCACGTCCGGGCCATGGTATCTAGGGTGGGAGAACTGCTCCTCCAGGAGCAGCTTCTGCCAACCTCAGCAGCACCTTTCCCACAGCCCCGAGGAAATGTGGACTCCATCAGTCATTTGGGGAATCCTAGGTCTGGAGATGGTACCCCCTGCCCCACCCATCATCCCCAAGCTCATCCTGTCTTTTCCCTCCCCCAAGATTCCAAGAAGTGGGGCTTTACCATTACCTTAGGGTGTGACACCCCAAATCACTTCCCCTTAGGCCCTCAGTTTCCAACTCAGTAAAATGAGGGAGTTGTTCTAGATAACCTCAAATGTTATTTCTTTCATTGGTATCTCTGTGTTCTAAGGGCCCTCCCAGCTCTGACCTCCTGGGTTCTAAGGATCCTCCCAGCTCTGACCTCCCGGGTTCTAAGGGCCCTCCCAGCTCTGACCTCCCGGGTTCTAAGGGCCCTCCCAGCTCTGACCTCCTGGGTTCTAAGGGCCCTCCCGGCTCTGACCTCCTGGGTTCTAAGGGCCCTCCCGGCTCTGACCTCCTGGGTTCTAAGGGCCCTCCCGGCTCTGACCTCCTGGGTTCTAAGGGCCCTCCCGGCTCTGACCTCCTGGGTTCTAAGGGCCTTCCCAGCTCTGACCTCCTGTTCTTAGAAGCCTCCCAACTCTATTATTCTGTGTTCTGAGGACTTTTCTATCTCTGATATTCTAGATTCTGAGATCCTTCTCATTTCTGACACTTCACATTCGAAGTTGCCCTCCAGTTCTGACATTTCCTGGTCTAAGGAACCTTCCATCCCTGAAATTCAGTGTTCTAAATCTCCTTTTCATTCTATTATTCTAAGGCTCTTTCTAACTCTCACATTTTATAGTTCTATTATTTGATGACTACATTCAACCCAATTCAACAAGTACTTAATAAGTGTCTACTATGGGCCAAGCTTTGGAGGTAAAAAAAAAAAAGAAAATAAGTTCTTACCCTCAAGTTGATGTTCAGCCGGGAAGAGAATAATATATCGATGTTTTGTATAGATATTAGATAAATTATATGTAAAAGTAATGTAAATACATGCAGTTATTTTACATAAATGACAAGAAAAATAAATATATGTAGGGATGAGAGAGGGAGCATAGGCTTTTTGTGAAGGACAGTTTGTTAATAATAGTATAAGAGTTCCAGAGGGCGCAATCGAAGAATAGGGAACAGTCGAACAGGGACATGGGGCATGGATAGGACTGACATCAGTGGGATTGAAGTGAATTAAACGGACATGATTGTATTATTTCTTGCATCCTTCAACCAGTCAACAATCATTTATCAAGCACCGACTATTTGCCAGTCATCAAGGATACAATGACAAAATGAATTTGGCCCCTTCTTCCAAGAGCATGAATTCTCTGAGAGGGAGGTTGTTTATTGTATTATTGCATATAAAGAAGTTTATATAAAATAAATGCATTCTTGGGGGGTCACAGATGAGGGATCTAGACAGATGTGAGAAGTTGGGCCCAGAAAACTCAGGTGTCTGGTCTGAGGTCACACAGTATGTAGCTGACTCTTTGATGGTACACCCCTGGCAGTGCCCAGGATCAAAGAACTGCTAAATCAGCAGCAGAAGTTGGCATGAATCCTGAGTGAAGCTCAGCTCATGGTCGCAGTAAGGAGGAATTAGGAAAGAAAGGAGCTGGTGGATGTAGGGGGGCTAACGTATCAAAATTCATGCATTCCCTTGAGACAAGGAACCCTCGACTCTGGGGCTGTCACCCCAAGACTCAGCGACCCCATTTTGTTTTCTTGGCAGATGTGCTGAAGTGGTTTGCCATTTCCTTCTCAGCTCACTTTACAGATGAGGAAACTGAGGTAAACAGGGTGAAGTCACTTCCTGAGATCACAACTAGGAAGTTTGCCATTTCCTTCTCAACTCTTAGATGAGGAAACAGGTAAACAGGGGGAAGTGACTTACCCAGAGTCACACAGCTGGGGAGCATCTGAGACTGAATTTTAACTCAGAAAGGTGAATTTTCCTGATTCCAAGTCCAGAGCTCTATCCACAGTGCCAACTAGTTGCCCTTGACGTGAGTTCTTTTGGTCAGAACATTACAGAAGACAGACTGTAAGAACCAGAAAGGACTTTGACATTGACTGTCAGAGTCGGATGGGATTATTAGAGGAGAATGACAGAACTGGAAAGAATCATCGTCGTCATCAAAGAAATAATCATAACTAACAATTATATCACATTTTAGGGTGCACAAAGTACTTTATAAAATGTTATCTCCCAACAATCCTGGAAGGCAGGTGCTATGATTGTGATGATTTTTATTTTGCAGATGTAGAAATCTGAGATAAACAGAGCCTGATTTGCTCGGCTAGGAAGCTCCTGAGGCCGGATTTGAATTAAGGGCTTTCCTATGGCAGGCCACTGAGACACCCGGCTGCCTCCAGGACACAGAAGGCCAGGACTGAACGGGAACCTTAGTGGTCACCTGTCCAAACCCTTTAGTTTTTTAGATGAAAAAGGGGCCCAGGAAGCAGCAAAGTGGCTGTTGCAAGATCACCCGGCTGGTTCGTGCTATTGTTAGCATGGAATCCCAGGCTCCAGACTTCCACGGGAGGAGAGGGCTCTTCCACACTAGGTTAAATTGGGAAATAGCCACGGTCTGGCCTCAGTGGACAGCAGCTGTGTGGACATGGCCACGTCGCCCCCTAGTGTCCGTTCCTTCCAGAGCCCAGCTCCAAAGGGCCCCTGTTCTTGCCAGGTGACGGTCAGCTGGTGGGTAACCAAGGTCCCGCTCCATCCCCTGTGCCCCGTCTCTGGGCTAGGGGCGATTGAGCTCACTTTAGCCCTGGAATTCACACACTGGGAAGTAGAGGAAGTATACAGGGTGGGTAGTGCCCTGTAGTTTTTCCCTTTGATTGGATGGTTCCTCCAAGACCCTCCATTGAAGGGGAGTCCCTGAGTCACCTTTGTCTTCACCCCCTCCCCAGGATGGACTCCTGCCCCTGCCCACTGTGCCCCCAGCAGGGGAGCCCACGTTCCAGCTGCTTCACATACACTGTCTTCCCCTATTAAAATGTAAGCTCACTGAGGGCAGGAACTGGCTTTCTACTGTATTCAGAGTCGTATGATCTAGCCCAGAGCTCGGCACATAGTAGGTGCTCGATAAATGCTTGTTGCCCGACTGTGAAGGAGACAAAAAAAGAAGGCTCCATCCCTGTCCTAATGGATCTTACAGTGTCACTGGGGAGAGAGCAGTGGAAGGACGCAGAGCCCATTAGAGAGAGAGCCGGAACGAGAACCAAAAACCTGGGCGAATCCTGGCTCTGCCACATAATCAGTGTATGACGTTGGATAAACCACTTCCTTTCTGAATCGTATTTGTCTCTTCTCTGCAATGAGAAAGGAAAGACAAATCTCTAAGAACTCCAAGTTTCTCCCCAGCTCTGACATTCTGTGTTCCAGGGACCCTTTGGGTGGACCAAGGGCTCCAAAGGGCAAGGGTTTGTCTGGAAATGCTAGTGCAGAAGGCCAATGGAGATGGGGAGTCTCAGGGAGAAGTCCTAGGAGTTTGGGGGTTCCGACAGAGGCATAGTGAGTTGTTATATGCTCATAGGAAGGAAAGATAGAAAGGCTCTTAGAACCCGGGATGTCAGAGCTGGGAAGGCCCTTAGAACCCAGGAGGTCAGAGCTGGGAGGGCCCTTAGAACCCAGGAGGTCAGAGCTGGGAGGCCCTTAGAACCAGGAGGTCAGAGCTGGGAGGGCCCTTAGATCATGGGATGTCAGAGCTGGGAGGGCCCTTAGAACCCAGGAGGTCAGAGTTGGGAGGGCCCTTAGAACCCAGGAGGTCAGAGCTGGGAGGGCCCTTAGAACCCAGGAGGTCAGAGCTGGGAGGGCCCTTAGAACCCAGGAGGTCAGAGCTGGGAGGGCCCTTAGAACTCAGGAGGTCAGAGCTGGGAGGGCCCTTAGAACACAAAACATCAGTTCTTGGGCCCTTTGAACAAGGAATTTTAGAATATCTCAGACTTCATAATAAGACATCAAATGTATTACAAATTATATTTTGATATCCCTAGTATCCTTTGTAATTTCCTATTTCCTTTTATTTTTTTCTTTCCTACTTCCTTTATTCTATATATTTAAAAATATCATTCTGAGAAGAGGGCCATAGGTTTAGTCAAACTGTCAAAGAGGTCTACAACATAAAAAAGGGTGAAAAACTCTGATTTAATCTATTCCTTATTTTATTATAATTATGAATCAGTATGAATAATGATCAGATTAATAATAATGGTTGTATTTAATGTTTTCAAAATGCTTTCCATATTTTAACTCATTTGATTTTACAGATGGGGAAACTGAGACCTAGAGCCAGGAAGCAGCTCGCTCAAGGTCATACAGTCAATCACCGGCCAGCTAGATCCGCTTGCTGTGCATTTGACACTGTGATTTCCCCACCTTGTCAAGCTGTCCAGCCCAGACCACATAGCTTTGTCCATATTGACCATCTGGAAAGCCCAGCATTTCATCTGCCTCTTGATATGACATGATATTGGGGAGCAAGAAAGAGAGAAGAACGATGGTTTTGGTTGGACTGCAAAGAGGGGCTCCATGCATATGGGGTTGGGGAAGGGAAGATTGATTGGGGGCAGGACTTGCTCTGAGTCCCTCTCTCCAAGGCCTCCTGTGCCCCCAGTCCCTGCTGTGGTGTTGGTGGCTGTGGGGAAGTCTGGGAGGTCACTCCCTCGGTGGCTCCCATGAATGGCCTTTCTTTCACTCGGTGGGAACAACCACAGAGGCCCACCATGGAGCCCGCCTTTGCCACCACTAATTGCTCGAGTGTGCTTATGGTCAGCACCACAATTCCCCCTCGTTCTGCAGGCCGGGCGCCCCACGGATCACAGAACCAGATCCCAGAGCCGGCAGAGGTACCAGAGACGGACCAAACCTCCCACCCCCCGCGGGCCCAGAGGATCTCTCCATTTCCATGTGCAGGCGCTGTGCCGGGGACTGGAGCTCCAAACAAGGGACCCTTCCTTTCCTCAGAGAGCTTGCATTCCCGATAAATCCGAGAACTGGAAGTGGAAGGAAACTGGACAGTTGCTGAGCTAAATTCTACAGATGAGGAAAAGGGGCTAAGAATGGTCCTCCAACCTGCTGATGCTGTGTGAGCTTTCCAGGGAGGCAGCAACAATACCCAGAGACAATCAATGTCTTTCCTGAAGCCCTAAATGTCATTAGACTCAGGATTTGAACTCAAGTCTTCTGAGATCAGAATTTAATTCTCTCTGCTGCACTGCCTCTCTGGCAGGTGCTTAATTAATGCTGGTTGGAGTTATTGTCTGGGATCAGCCCTTACTCTAGGCCAGAAGCTAGTGCGTTTCCAGATGTGTGACAGGGGTCGAACCAGTGATTTCACTGATAGGAGGACACCCCAGGCTGACATCAGGGCTTCTCTGTACTCTACAATCAGAGAACTGAATGAAAGCATGGAGAGCTATATTGATTTCCTCAGAGCTACACAGCCAGTATCCGTGTCAGGGATGGGATTTGAACCCAGGCCCACCGTATCACTCTGCCCCATAAAAAATGCATGCGCTAGGGTTTGGATGTTGGCTGCGGCCCTGCCCCGACTGCCATGGAGCCTTGTACAAGGAGCTTCTCTGAGACTCAGTTTCCCTCTTTGAAAAGTGAAGGACCCTTGAGGACTATGAGAGGCAGAGCAGCCCAAGGCTCGGAAGGGAGAGAGACCCGAGTTCGAATCTTTCCTCTGATGCTTACTGGTCATTGCTCAGAATGAGTGTAAATGGCAATTGTTTCTTTTTTGGCCAGAAATGTAGGGTCTTCTCCTGAATTGATATTATTTTTTTTTATTAAGTAAAAGAAGCCATAGTTGCTTCATATTTTACCTCGTCTCGACCAACTGAATGGTTTTTGCCTCAGATAACCTGAGACCTGAGGAAAACCTTAGCTTAAAAAAGCCGAGTTCTCCCACTGCATCCAGGACCCTCTCTGATCCTCCTGATCTGTGTCTGGCCACTGGCCGCGGGTGGCTCTGAGGGGAAAGTGAGGCAGGTGACCTTGCCCATCCCTCCCTCCCTTAAATCCAGTGCATTTGCAAGCCACAACATCCCCTCCCTGACGTGATGGTCATCTTCCTTTCAAGAGCAAAGGGCAAATCACAACCCTAAAACTTAACAATTTCAGGACCTCGGGCAAGGAGTCCCCAAATCTCTGAGCCTCAGTTTCCCCATCTGTAAAATGGGAATGACAGATACTTCTAACAACTACCTCCCATGGTTGTCGTAATAGATGTAAAATTTAAATTAATTAAGTGCTTATTGCTATCCTTTCCGAGGCTCTATGGTCTTGCCCTGAGTTTATAGGAAGATGTAAATCACTTATAAGCTGTGTGACCTTGGGAGAGTGTCCTTCCCCGCTCTGGGTCTTAGCTTGGCCATCTTGCTTCTGTCCATCATAGGGAGACTGAGCTTTGTGGGGAACAGTCCTTAGTAAGATCCTTCTCATCACAGCCCCCCATTCCATCTGACGACCCCACCACCCCCAACTACCCCCCGGAGCCCCGGGCCGCACTGTGGAAAGATGCTGTAATCTGCCAGTCTGTGTGGTTCGTGGGCGTGCTCGGCGTAACGGCCTGTAAAGTGCTGCCAACAGGAGCTGCGGGTGCATTAGTGGCCCGGGTCCCCGGGGGGCCACCCCTGCCCTCGGCCCATCCATCTTGCTGACACCCATTACTGTGAGCTCATGGTGCTGCTTTACAGCCAGAGTAAATGGGAGATGTGCAGCTCCGTGGCTTGGGCTGGGGCTGGGGCTGGGCCCATCCCGCTGCTAATGATCTGCCTATTGATCTCTAATGATTCCCTTGCATTAGGCCCCGCAGTTTTAGCCTCCCAACAATTCAGGCTCCCAGTTATAGGTCCTAGGCTGGCCTGAGGTGCTCACTGGGCCAGGGAGGGAGAGACGCACTCCTGCAGGGAAAGAGCTCACAAGTGATGGCAGGATATTAGATCTGGGAGGGTCCTTAGAACCCAGGATGTCAGAGCTGGGAGGGCCCTTAGAACCCGGGATGTCAGAGCTGGGAGGGCCCTTAGAACCCAGGAGGTCAGAGCTGGGAGGGCCCTTAGAACCCGGGATGTCAGAGCTGGGAGAGCCCTTAGAATCCAGGAGGTCAGAGCTAAGGGAGGGCCCTTAGAACCCAGGAGGTCAGAGCTGGGAGGGCCCTTAGAACCCAGGAGGTCAGAGCTGGGAGGGCCCTTAGAACCCAGGAGGTCAGAGCTGGGAGGGCCCTTAGAACCCGGGAGGTCAGAGTTGGGAGAGATCTGAGAACACGGGAGGACAGAGCTGGGAGGGCCTTTATTTAGAACATGGGATGTTGAAAGGGGTCTCATCCACCAACAAGAAACCCCTCTACAACACAGCTATGCCATGGTTGTCTTGCTTCTGAAGCCTGCTGGGGATGAGTTGGTTAATTCTCACGATTCTGCTCTAGGTTAAAGAGAAGAGGTTCAGCTAAACGTCTGTGGGGTCCCCTCCAGCACACAAGAACCACATGGTGTGACACCCCCAGCTTCAGGGATTCCTCAGAGACCCCGAGTCCACCTCTGCCTTTTACAGATAAGCAAGCCACTCACCCTCAGACCCCATGAGGACTGGCGAAGCTGTATCTGAACACGAGACTCCAGAGTCCAAATACAACATTTTTTCCCTGCTTGACCTGCTTCTCTGTCCATTCTTCTTCTCAGTCTTTTATGTCACACACACAGATGGGTGTAGACGTGGACAAGCTCTAGTACAGAAATCTAACTAATGCAGTGTTTTGCCAACCTCCCCCCCCCACCATTTCTTCCTTGTCCAAGGGGGTGGGATGGGAGGGGCCCGGGCTGACTTGGGAAGTCTCTGGCTGTGGAGGCAAGAGAACTGGGCCTCCTCTGATTCTGGAGGTCTGTGGGACTCGGCGGCAGTCACTTTATCCTCTAAGTCTGTTTCCTCATCAGACAAATGGGAATAATAACATTCATACCAGCCACCTCAGGGCTGACTTGAGAGAAACCATTTGTGAACATTAAAGCACTAAAGGGAGACATTCGCTGCTGTCGTTATTGTCTTATTTTCTCTTTTTTCTTGTTTGGGGATAAGCTCTCTTTATCTGGTCCAGACTAGAAGAGTGTTGGTCACCCACAGATCCAGTCCAAGCACTGATAATCATTTTTCTTTTTTTATGATAGTGTTTTATTTTTCTAAATAAACACACAAAGATAGTTTTCAACATTCACATTTGCAAAACCTTCCGTTCCAAATTTTTCTCCCCTCTCTCCTTTTACCCTTCCCTGTCACACCAAACAACACAGGTTAAACACGTGTAATTATTCTCAACCTATTTCTACATTTGCCATTCTGTGCAAAAAAGTCAAATTAAACGTAAAACAATCCCGAGAAAGGAAAAAAAAATCTAAGAACAATTTTGAAAAGGTGAAAACAATGCTTTGATCCACATTCAGTCTCCATCGTTTTCTCTCTGGATGCAGATGGCTCTCTCCATCACAAGGCGACTGTAATTGCCTTCGATCACCTCATTCTTGAAAAGAGCCAGGTTTATCACAGTTAATCATCCCATAGTCTTGTTGCCATGTACCATGTTCTCTTGGTTCTACTCTCTTTCCTCAGCATCAGTTCCTGTAAGTCTCTCTGGGCCTCTCTGAAATCAGCCGGCTCATCCTTTCTTATAGACATGCTCCGTTTTTCTAACCTGGTTTGGATTACTTTTCCTTAGGCAGCTTCCTGGATCCCCACTGCTGGGGGGCTCACCTTACTGGTGCCAGACTGAATGCAACATCTGAAGGACTTTGGCCGACCTGCAGCTCGGAACTCTGGAGCTCAAGGGATCCACCAGCCTCCGTTAAGGGGACAGGGATGCACCAACATTTCTGTCTCCTCCTCCTCTTCTTCCTCCTCCTCCTCCTTCTCCTCCTCTTCTTTCTCCTCTTCCTCCTCCTCCTCCTCCTTCTCCTTCTCCTCCTTCTTTTCTTCCTCCTCCTCCTCCTCCTCCTTTTCTTCTTCCTCCTCCTTCTCTTCTTCCTCCTCCTCCTCCTCCTCCTCCTCTTCCTCCTCCTCCTTCTCCTCCTTCTTTTCTTCCTCCTCCTCTTCCTCCTCCTCCTCCTTCTTTTCTTCTTCCTCCTCCTTCTCTTCTTCCTCCTCCTCCTCCTCCTCCTCCTCCTCTTCCTCCTCCTCCCCCTCCTCCTCATTGTTTTTAATAATACTAATAATATTAGTGCCTACTATGTGCCAGGCATGTTAAGCATTTTACTATTATTTCCTCATTGGCTCCTCATAATGACCCAGGGAGACAGAGGCTGTCATTATACCCATTTTACCGTGGAGGAAGCCAAAGTAGACTAAGGTAAGGTGACTTGCCCAAAATAGCACAACTAGCAAACATTTGAGGCTAAATTTGAACTCTGGTTTTCCTGCTTCTGCTACTATATTACCTAACTGCCAAGAAAAGAACCCAAATGTTTAAAAATAACAGATCGTAAGAAGTCCCAAATAAGAAGCTATAGTATTGTTCAAAGCTTGGAGGAGAGTCAGGGCTGCCGGGGGAGGTGGCCCAGAGTGGCCTGCAGGGTAGGTAGCTTTGATGAGCAGACGTGTGGACAAGAGGGGGTATTCCGAGAAGAAGGTGCCGGTGCTTTAAGGGGTGACAGACGGGGCCCGGTGGCCGTAGCCAAGGGTTCAAGGGCAGAGTAGTGGGATGGGAGAAATCGCGATAAAGCAGACTAGACCGTGGGGCCTCGAATGCCGTGCTGAGTGCGGGGTTCACCTTTTAGGTGATGGGCGGCTACTGAAGATTTTTAAACAACGGAAGGGCGGGATCGCACATGCATGGGGGGCGGTGATGGAAGGGGGTTCTCTGAGAACCTCCCAGCTCCGCCGTTCTCTATTCTGATACTGTGCTCTGACAGCCCGTGTCCTAATGTTCCTCGCCCTATGGAAAGCTTCCTCCGGCTCTCACGATCTCTATCCCAGGGTCACATGCTCTGTGGCAAGGCTCCTTCTGGCTCTGAGTGTGTATTCTAGGGCCCCGCTAGCTTTGACAGGCCGTGCTTTCCTCCGGCTCCCAGCCCCCCCTCCCGGCTGGGCCGGGTCTCCCCCGTGGGGCACTCGCCGGACGCCTTCAGAATCTTGGCCGCAAGGAGAGTCCAAAGTCAGTCCTGGCCTGCCCCTCCTCCTGCCCCCCCTGAACTTGAAGCCACTCCCGACCTTGGCCTCCTGGCAGCCCCACTGATCAGAAACCGATTGATTAATTAAGCGGAGGGTTGGGGCCCCCCCCTCCTTGGAACCCTGGGCAGCACGACCCACAACCCGGCCCTCAATCAATAGGCATTAGAGGCCGGGCTCTGGGCGGCCGGGCTGTTGGGGCTTTTGTGTCTCAACCGCCAGTCAGCGGAGAGCAGCTGGTCCAGACCGCTGAGTTGGGCCTGGACAGGGAGGCCACAGAGAGGAGGGAGGCCGCGGGCCATTAAGGACCCCTCCCCCCCGTTAGAGGCCCGCGCTGTGGGCAGGACCAGCAGCTCCTGACGGGCACAGGGAAGTTCCTGCAATCGAGACAGCCCCAGGAGCCTCGACCACCTGCCCATCAACAGCTGTGGGCCGACACCTTCTTAGTCTGCAGAGACAGAGGGCCCTTGGCCGGGCACAGTGGGAATGCCTGGCACCCACGGGGGCACACGTGCAGACCGGCCCCAGAGCTACCAAGAAGTCACTTTCCCAGCCCGGGAGCCAGGAGCAAAGCCGGAGCATCTCCAGTGAATGAGCTTCCTTAGCGTCTGGTAGGAGGAATGGGCATCCGGGGGCTTCGGAGCCCAGGGGCTGGCCCCTGGTGGGATCCCATCCTCCAGTCATGGGCAGAAGGGAGATCCCTCCTCTAGTAATGAGGGAGGGGCAGGATGGTGAAAAGGAAATGGTGTGAGAGAATCAGTCACCTGGGTTCTAACAGGAGTTCTCTTCCTCTCCTAGATGCGTGATTTGGGGTGACCTAGAGCCCCTCTCTGGGCCTATCCAGGAGGAGAGAGAACTGCTTCCCATCTGAGAGTCTGTTTTTATAAGGACCCTCTCAGCTCGGACATTTTTGTGTTCTAAAGATCCTCCTACTGCCTCCGATATTCTTTTCAGTTTTAACATGATGTGTTCTAAGGGCCCTCCCGGCTCTGACCTCCCGGGTTCTAAGTGCCCTCCCAGCTCTGATCTCCTGTGTTCTAAGGCCTTCCCAGCTCTGACATCCTGGGTTCTAAGGGTCCTCCCAGCTCTGACACCCTGGGTTCTAAGGGCCCTCCCAGCTCTGACCTCCTGGGTTCTAAGGGCCCTCCCAGCTCTGACATCCTGGGTTCTAAGGGTCCTCCCAGCTCTGACACCCTGGGTTCTAAGGGCCCTCCCAGCTCTGACCTCCTGGGTTCTAAGGGCCTTCCCAGCTCTGACCTCCTGGGTTCTAAGGGCCCTCCCAGCTCTGACCTCCTGGGTTCTAAGGGCCCTCCCAGCTCTGACCTCCCGGGTTCTAAGGGCCCTCCCAGCTCTGACCTCCTGGGTTCTAAGGGCCCTCCCAGCTCTGACCTCCTGGGTTCTAAGGGCCCTCCCAGCTCTGACCTCCTGGGTTCTAAGGGCCCTCCCAGCTCTGACCTCCCGGGTTCTAAGGGCCCTCCCAGCTCTGACCTCCTGGGTTCTAAGGGCCCTCCCAGCTCTGACCTCCTGGGTTCTAAGGGCCCTCCCAGCTCTGACCTCCCGGGTTCTAAGGGCCCTCCCAGATCTGACCTCCTGGGTTCTCAGGCCTTTTCTATCTTGTTCTATGTTCTAACATTATACTTGGGATGAAAAGCAGACACTTAGAGGCAGGATTTCATAGGCTTCTAATCCCTGAGCTTTAAGGAACCCCAGAGGTCCAGACTCCTCCAGAAGAGGAAAGTGAGCTGGGGGAGCAGTTTCTCCGGGACACAGTGGTAACAAGCAATAGCTGGACCCAAGCTTTCTCATTTCACACACATCCCTCTTCCCCACAATGACCCAAAGGCATGTGCCCCACACCCCCTAGAAGCAGATTTGGATCCCAGATCTCCACCCAGGTGGGCCCTGAGCGTCACATACTCTAAAGCACAGTCTTGCAGATAAGTACAAGGGGTGCGCTAGGGAGCCAGTTGTTAAATTTTCAGCATGAGCATTTATGTCTCTGAAATCGGTTTACAAAAAGTCAAAAATATCCCAAGACAAATCAGAACTCATTTATGGTTTTGTTGATTATTTAGACTTAAGAAAGTGATGGGAAAATATTAAGAATGCATATTAAACTTAAAAGTATACCATTTGTACATTTATTTTTTTTTCTGGAGAACCAGCTGTTAAAAACACTTAGTGTGGCTAACTTACTGCCTAGCAATGATGAGGAACCTCTCCAATTACCCTTTGACAGGCAAGGGAGGAGAAGCAGAAACACGGGGAGCCTGGAAGAGGCAAATGAAGAGGCACTTAGAGGAACAACAACAATAAAACATCTGAAATAAAGTTCAGAGCTACAAACCCCTTATTTTTAGTCCAGTTCTGTCTGATTTCCGGAGAGAGGAAGTATCTTACAGGATCATAGGATGGATGGAGATTAAGGGAGAGACCTCCATGCCCATTCCACCCCAAGCCCATTTTACAGCCGGGGAGGGCAGTGCCCTCATTCTTGGATACAACACTTCCATCCTTATCATGGTGACTTACTTGCCCAAGGTCATACAGGGGAGGGGACCAGCAGCTCCCTGTCCAAACACCCAGGACCAGAGTGAGTTCTTCCCTTCTATAGGAGAAGAAACACCTATGAGTTGGCAAAGTCCCAGAGGGTCAGTGTCAAGGAGCCCGGGGAGGGCGATCCCACCCACACATGGTGGGGGTGGGTAGAGGTGGGGGTGTTTCTCTTTCCATGAGGATGGCCCCCACCAGCCTAGCACCCATGGGAAGACTGCAGACATTCCAGGGCTGGCTCAGAAGACCCTTGTGATGCAGCCCTTTGGGTCTCTGGCTTAGGGAGAAGGGACAGGATGCGGAGCTGGGAGGGCCTTGGAACCAGGATTTGGCAGGTCAGCCGAGTCATCCAAGGGTGGAAAATCAATCACGGGCCCACTTTTTGGTTTCGGATTTAGAGCTTTTTTTAGATCACATCCCATGAATCAATGGGGCTCTGAATGGGGCTCAGGTCCAGGCCCGTGAGCCGAGCCTCCTCCCAGGCCTGGTTGGGCCTTGTCCCTCTCGGTCCCTCCTCACCCACCCCTCAAGTGGCTTAGCTCTGGGCAGACTGGAGGACAGATTCTTCACCCAGAAATTAGGAGCAAACGGACTCGGAGGCCGATGGAAACCAGCCGCATGGCCGCTCTGAGTCCCCCTCCCATCTGTGGTCACTAACAGGCCTCCTTTCCCCCCATCCAGACAGGCCATCTCACCTCCCCAGGAGCTTCAGCCCGTTATTTTTAGCCTCTCTCTGTGGCTGAGCCACAGACCTTACTGCTTCATTTCCTGCCGGACTGGATGCAGAGCCCACCTGGGTCCCAGGCCTCCCAAGCCAGTCTTGGAGGCTTAGGAGAAGCAGGGGAAGGGCTTGCCAGAGGCTGGGGGAGGGGGTGCGAAGGTCTTCTCCCTGGAACACTTCTACCCCCTCTTTCCCCATCCTTTGGAGGGAGGGCAGCCAAGACCCCTGTTTAAAAACAACAGCAACAATAAAACACCAAGGACACCCTCTATTATATACTCAGAGCTTTACAAGTTATAAGCTCTACCCCCAGTCTTGCTACTCATTAGATGCCCAACCTCAGGAAGGTCCTTTCTGGCTCTCTGGATCTCAGTTTCTTAATCTGTAACCTGAAAGGCTTGGACTCCCATGACTCCTAAGCCCCCTTCCAGTTCTGAATTTATGAATTCACTGGCGTCTTTGCAAAACTGCAGTCCAGAGGGCAGATTGGAAGGAGCTACTGTCCTCAATCCTCCGAGATGGAGGCTGGGTCCTAAAGTTAAATGACCCACAACAAAGTAATTCAGTGCCTGTCCTAGAACCCAGAACGCGGAACTCAGTTCGGGGAAGTCAGAGGATCTCAGGGTGGAACATGGGGGAGAAACTTTCCCTTCAGAGACCCCACCCAGCACATGAAACCCCCAGTCCTGCTTTACTTTTTATTCAGTTCAGAAGGCAACTCGGGGCCGTAGCGTCCTCAGGAGTCTGAGGGCAAGGGACAATTCTGGCACCCAATCTTCAAATCGTCAGTCAGCATTTTTAGGGGCCTCTTAGGTTCACGGGACAGGCCCTGCTCTCCAGGAGCTCCTGTCCCCAGGACAAGTTTGGGATGGATCCTCCGACCGCCCTCTTCATCATAAGAGTCTAGAAAAATCAGCTGAGAGGGGGGGACTTGTCACTGGGATTCTTCCAGGACTGGATGCAGCTCTGGGCTGGACTCCTGTGTGCTCAGCAGGACTGCAGGTGCTTCCCTCAGAGCTTCTAAGTTCCCAATGAATAAATGAAAAATCGAAAGTGCCGAGATAATAGCTTGGCCAGGCCCAGGATCTGGAAGGCCCGAGGCGGGGGAGTTTGGCCGGGCCTCCCAGCAGCCTGGTTAATGCTCCCCCCAGCATCTGGGCAGGGGACCAACCATCCCAGAAGCCAGAGAAAGGTCTCTAACTGCTTTAGCAACAATGCCATTCTACTGGTCAAAATTTATCTCTCTCTCTCTCAGCTTTCCCGGATCCTCCCTCTGCTCTCCCCTTCCTCCGCTGGAGACCCCCTAACATCTTACAGGCTCTGGACGTCTCTCGGGCACTTGTCATGGAATACTTCCAATTTCCTATTTGGGCTTTCTCCTTTAGAATGGAAGCTCCTTGAGACTTACGTGAACTGATGCCAAGTGAAGTGAGTAGAACCAAAAGAAATCATGATACAAGCAACAACAAGAGTGTGTGACGAACAGTTCTGATGGACCTGGCTCTTTTCAAGGGAGGCAATTCAGGCCGTCCCGATGGGCTTGTGATGGAGAGAGCATCAGCATCCAGAGAGAGCCCTCTGAGCCCTGAATGTGGATAATAACATGGTATCCTCACCTTTTTTGTTGCTGTTGTTGTTTGCTAGCTTGTTTTTCTCTCTCTCTTTTTCCTTTTGGATCTGATTTTTTTCTTGTGCAGCATGATAAAAATAAATATGCTTAGAACTGCAAATGTTTAACCTATATTGGATTACTGCTATCTAGGGAAGAGATTAGGGGGATGGAGAAAAATTTGGAACACAACGTTTTGTAAAGCTGAATGTTGAAAAGAATTTTTGTTCGAATTTTGAAAAATAGAAAGCTATTATAAAAAGAAGCAGAAAAAGGAGGAGGGAAGAAGAAGAAGAAGAAGAAGAAGAAGAAGAAGAAGAAGAAGAAGAAGAAGAAGAAGAAGAAGAAGAAGAAGAAGAAGAAGAAGAAGAAGAAGAAGAAGAAGAAGAAGAAGAAGAAGAAGAAGAAGAAGAAGAAGAAGAAGAAGAAGAAGAAGAAGAAGAAGAAGAAGAAGAAGAAGAAGAAGAAGAAGAAGAGTAGGAGGAGGAGGAGGAGGAGGAGGAGGAAGAGGAGGAGGAAGAGGAGGAGGAGGAGGAGGAGGAGGAGGAGGAGGAGGAGGAGGAGGAGGAGGAGGAGGAGGAGGAGGAGGAGGAGGAGGAAGAGGAGGAGGAGGAGGAGGAGGAGGAGGAGGAGGAGGAGGAGGAGGAGGAGGAGGAAGAGGAGGAGGAGGAGGAAGAGGAGGAGGAGGAGGAAGAGGAGGAGGAGGAGGAGGAGGAGGAGGAGGAGGAGGAAGAGGAGGAGGAGGAGGAGAAGAAGAATGGAAGCTCCTTGAAAGCAGGGATTGTATTTACTTTTTGAATTTGTTATCTCCAGTGCTTAGCATATATTGTTCATTGCTTTTTTTCAGTGGTGTCCAGCTCTTCATGATCCCATTTAGGATTTTTTTTGGCAAAGATACTGTAGTAGTTTGTCATTTTCTTTCCAAGTCATATGGCTTAGTATATAGTAAGTACTCAATAAATGTATTTTATTTTCTTCATCCATTACTCAATTTATAGAATGACAGATTTAAAGCTGAGCCCATCAACTGCTTTCCCTCTCTTCCAATCCCCTTAGGGTACTTTGCCCAGTTCTCTCTCCTGATCCAATCACATTCTCTCTTATGTAATACTTAATTGTGAACAGGTTGTATCTTCAGTTTGGAGATTGAGAGCAGATAGCATGTTCTTTTTAATCTCTGTTTCTTCAGTACATTCCACAGTGCCGTACATGTAGTGGGCACCTTATAAAGATTGGTTGAATTACAGATAAGGAAATGGAGACACAAAGAGTTATGTGTCCAGGGTCACGCAGCTAGAAGTGTCAGACTGGATTTCAACCAAAGTTTTCCTGGATCCATGATAATTTCCTATTCATTCCTTATTCCACAATGTAGCTCAGTTATGCTTATACACGTGCTGAATGAATACAGGTTGGAAAATTTAAAAACAACCTAGCTGGCATTCAATAAATGCTTGTTGAATGAATGAATGGGGGTGGTGAGCACGTCTCATCCAAATCTTATAGCTTCCCTAGGTCCCAGCTTCTAAAATTGTGGTTTGGGACTCCAGATGGGGTCATTCGTAACATGTGGGAATTGAAAAATTATGATTTATTATCAGCAAATGTTTGATTTGTATAGCTATTTTATATACCTACATGCCCGGGATCAAGAAAACATTTCTTTTTTTTTTTTTTAATTAATTTTATAATTATAACATTTTTTACATCATTATCCCTTGTACTCCCTTCTGTTCCGAATTTTTCCCCTCCTTCCCTCCACCCCCTCTCCCCTACATGGCAGGCATTCCCATACATATTAAATATGTTATAGAATATCCTAGATACAATATATGTGTGCAGAACTGAATTTTGTTGTTGTTGCAAAGGAAGAATTGGATTCAGAAGGTAAAAATAACCTGGGAAGAAAAACAAAAATGCAAACAGTTCACACTCATTTCCCAGTGTTCCTTCTCTGGGTGTAGCTGATTCTGTCCATCATTGATCAATTGGAATTGGATTAGCTCCTCTCTATGTTGAAGATTTCCACTTCCATCAGAATACATCCCCATACAGTATTGTTGTTGAAGTGTACAGCGATCTTCTGGTTCTGCTCATTTCATTCAGCATCAGTTGATGTAAGTCTCTCCAAGCCTCTCTATATTTCTCCTGTTGGTCATTTCTTACAGAACAATAATATTCCATAACCTTCATATACCATAATTTACCCAACCATTCTCCAATTGATGGACATCCATTAATAAGAAAACATTTCTTAGACAAAAAAAGAATTAGGAGTGGAAAAAGTTTAAGAATCCCTCTCCTAAATCATAGCCTTGTGCTCCATACATGCTCAACAAATGCCAAGTGAATAAATGAATGGACAAAGGATGGAGGAGAGATCTATTTGGGGGATGGGGAGCATGCAGTGGGTGTGTTTTGTAGAAGACTGAAGTAAAATGACTTGTTCAGGACCGCACAGCTAGGAAGTGTCTGGGACTAGCTTTAGACTGAGGCCTTCCAGGCTTTACTCCACTGTAGCTCAGGGCTGCCTTAGAGGGTGAGACTGATTGAATGAGCTTCAGGACTGAAGGAGGTGAGGAGGGGAGTGGGGAGTGAGGGGCTGGAGGGTGAAAGGCTGGGATTTCCAATTTCTATTTCTGTTCCTCAGTCTTTCAGCTTCCAGTAAACCTTCTCATGCCCCCTAACTGGTTTGAAAAATAACAAATTCTAGAAGTGATCATGCATACTTATGCACACAAGAAGTGAAAGAGATTGATTTCAATAGGACAATATAGTAATTTGCCAAATATTCCCTGTACCTGTTTGACAAGCTTCTCATATTTCCAGGTGACATGCCCAAACCAGACTGGGAACCTCTGATTTAGAGTTTGGAGAGGGTGAAACTTGGTGTTCATCAAGTGATGGACCTTAGAGCGGGCAACTTAAGCAAATGGATCGGGAAGCCTGGTCGTGTCAGAATTCACTAATGGGATCTTTCCCTTGGTTTTTTAGGGATCTGGGCTCTGGGGAGAAGTGGTCAGCACTGGGGGGACAAGGGACAGAAGTGTGACCCAACCTTCAAATAACAACTCAAGCAGACGGGGTGGCTTGCTTGCCCAGGATCACACGGCTAGGCCAGGGCTAGATTTAGAATGGGGTCTTCCTGCTGTAAGGTTTAGTGTATTCCTACAGTACAATAATAACAATAAAATGTTTGAGATTGGATTTCAAGTCAGGTCTTGCCAAATCCAATCCATGGCTTGGATCAGGAATCTTTTCAGACAAAAAATGTTGGAAAGTCTGAGCAAGCATATGTCCACTTTGGCTAACCACCCAACCCCAGCGGTGCTCAGGAGAGGTAACCAGCAGGTCAGTTGTCTGTAGCGCTCAGGGACCAGGCCGTTCTGTCTGCCTCCTGGTGATCTTTCATTGATCCTGCTGATCTCCTATTGATCTCCTGTTCACCCCTGAGACCCCTTCTGTCCTGAACCGGCCTTCCTTGCCCTCAGGGAAGGCTGCCCTCTGCCAAGTTCAGGGTCGGGATCAGCTGACCTGGCCAGCTGGGTCTCCTGCTAATGTTGCATCGATTCTAGTCCATTCATCCTCGGCAATGACTCTAGCATCTGGTCCTTCTTCTCCATTCTTACTCTCCTCACCCTACCCAAGGTTTTCAATCCTGGTCAGCTGGGAGACTGCAAATGGTCTCCTAGTCAGCTCGCCTGATTCCACCTGCTCTCCACTTCTTCCTTCTTTACTCCATTCTTTCATTCATTCATTCATTCAAGGACAATAGGAGGGGCACTTAGAACTCAGAATATCAGAGGGGAGAGGATCCTTAAAAACACAGAATGATTAAACTGGGAGGGCCCTTAGAACCCAGGAGGTCAGAGCTGGGAGGGCCCTTAGAACCCTGGAGGTCAGAGCTGGGAGGGCCTTAGAACCCAGGAGGTCAGAGCTGAGAGGGCCCTTAGAACCCAGGAGGTCAGAGCTGGGAGGGCCTTAGAACCCAGGAGGTCAGAGCTGGGAGGGCCTTAGAACCCGGGAGGTCAGAGCTGGGAGGGCCTTAGAACCCGGGAGGTCAGAGCTGAGAGGGCCTTAGAACCCGGGAGGTCAGAGAGTCAGGAATATCAGAGCTAAGAAGGAGCTTAGAACAAAGAATACCAGTGCTAGGAAAGAACTTAAAAGTCGTCTTGTCCAGTCCCTTCATTTTGTAAGTGAAGAAACTGAGGTCCAGAAAAGAAACTTGATTGAGGGCATACAGGTAGTAAATGGCAATATTAGATTTTAAGCTCCTCTGACTCTTTCCCCTGCAGCAGTTCCATATTTTAAAAGATCTGTGAGATTAATAATGTGGGTATCTCCCTCCACCAAAGCAGATTGCAGCTGCTTCCCTCTTTAGCAATCAGTTTTATGAGTTGCTGGAGCCAAAGAAGTCCCGTCCTCACCACTCCAAGGAGGCTCCCTTGCAACATGAGACACATGGCAAGTAGTGGGACTGTGTCTGGAGCCTTCCCAACTTGGTAAATCACCTCCATGACAGGACGAAGTACCGTAAGAAGGGGCCTGTGGACAGAGAGATAGCTAGGAAATGTCCCAAAGTTACTGACTGATGTGTGAAATTCCACCATTAGAGAATTGCTGTGGAGTAAACAATACTGCCTCTAAAAATAAAGGTGATGAGATGTGGGAGAAAGTGCTTAGCATCAAACTCAGAGCTCCTGGATTAGTCATTATTCTGAGATTTATTAATTATTACCTTTTCAGGTCCAACATTCTGAATTCTAAGAGCCCTCCCGGCTCTGACCTCCCGGGTTCTAAGGGCCCTCCCAGCTCTGACCTCCTGGGTTCTAAGGGCCCTCCCAGCTCTGACATCCCGGGTTCTAAGGGCCCTCCCAGCTCTGACCTCCTGGGTTCTAAGGGCCCTCCCAGCTCTGACCTCCTGGGTTCTAAGGACCCTCCCAGCTCTGACCTCGTGGGTTCTAAGGGCCCCCCCAGCTCTGACCTCCTGGGTTCTAAGGGCCCTCCCAGCTCTGACCTCCCGGGTTCTAAGGGCCCTCCCAGCTCTGACATCTAGGGTTCTAAGGGCCCCCCCAGCTCTGACCTCCCGGGTTCTGAGGGCCCTCCCAGCTCTGACCTCCTGGGTTCTAAGGGCCCCCCCAGCTCTGACCTCCCGGGTTCTGAGGGCCCTCCCAGCTCTGACCTCCCGGGTTCTGAGGGCCCTCCCAGCTCTGACCTCCTGGGTTCTGAGGGCCCTCCCAGCTCTGACCTCCCGGGTTCTAAGGGCCCTCCCAGCTCTGACCTCCCGGGTTCTGAGGGCCCTCCCAGCTCTGACCTCCCGGGTTCTAAGGGCCCTCCCAGCTCTGACCTCCCGGGTTCTAAGGGCCCTCCCAGCTCTGACATCCCGGGTTCTAAGGGCCCTCCCAGCTCTGATTTTCCAGGTCTGAGGTTTCTCTCACTTCTGACATTCCAAGTTCTAAGACTCCTTCCAACTCTAATATTCTATAATCCAAGACATCTCCCACTTCTGATATTCTGTTTTAGGGTCTTTTCCATGCAGACAATCTGTTCTATGGCCCCTGCCACCTCTGAGCCTCAATTTCCTTAACTGTATAATAGAGTTAAGGGGAAATAAGAATGTTTAACACAGCTTACTTCACAAAGTTCTCATTAGTAAAACTCTGTGCACTTTAAAGGACTATAGAAATATGACTTGTTTTATAATTTAAAAATAATTGTTATTATTTTAAAATGCAATGCCCCTGGGGGAAAGAGGACATTAAGTGCCAGACATCTTTGAGCTGATCATAGAGTTTTCCCCCTCCTGGTTTTGTGGCCATGTCAAGGAGAATCAGGGAGGCTATTTGCAGATGGAGACTGGGCCTAAGCCCCTGAAGAGGCCCCCAGGGCCGCAGTAGGCCCCTTGGTCCCCTGAGGGTCTGAGACCTGGCTCCCTGACCTGAGCTCCCCAAGAGATGGCGGCTGCAGACAGAGTGTCTTTCATAACCCATTAGGGCTGGGCGGCCCTGCACGGCTGAGTGCCCAGGCCCTCCCGCCCCCACCAGCCTCTCAGCTTATATATTTAATGATGTTGTTTTTGTTTAAAAGCCAGTGGCTCTCCCCGGGCCAATGCTCTGTGCTTGGGGCCAGAGAGGTGCTTCTGCCTCCAAGCACCCAGGGAAGCTGGCTGAGGATGGCGAGGTTCTCTCTTCTCCCATGACCATGGGATGCCAACTGGCACCCTTTTCTTCAGCCTGAGAGAGAAGATCAGGGGGTCAGACCAGTTATTTCCCTATCTTGAGAAAGCATCATTTAGCTTATTCTGGAGAGAAACAGAACAGAGAATGTCAGAGCTGGGAGGGGTTTTAGAACACAGAATGTCAGACTTGGAAAGAACCTTAGAATACAAAATGTCAGAACTGGAAAGAACCTTAGAACCCAGAATGTCAGAGCTGGAAGGGAACAGACCTGGAGAGGTCTGAGAACATAGCATGGGAAGCCAGAGAAGACCTCAAAAGATAGAAAAGTAAAATTTGAAGGGATCATAGGACCTAGAACATCAGAATGAAAAGGAACTTCAGCTAAAGAACATTCCAGCTGGAGGGAGCCTTGTCTAGCCCTCTCATTTACAGGTAAAGAATGTTACTTCTGAGGTCACGCAGTGAGGGGGCTACACAGACATCTCTACGCTTGTGGCCTGGGATGGAGGGAGACCCTGGAGGAGAAGGGGAGAAAGGGGCCTTCGTGGAATTCCCTCCCCAAGATTCTGCCCACATAGCATGCTGCCCCCATTCTCTGCCCTATTTCCATCTCTTCTAGATTGGTCATTTTCTCAGCCTCCACAAACCCCCAGTATGAGACCTCAGCTCCTCTAGTCTCTAGCTTTTGCCCCAGATCTCCTCTCATCTCTAGCTTTGCTGTCTCTTGGGGGAGTCTGTGGGGTTGTTACCCAGATGTTGGGAAGATCAGGCCAGAAAGGCTGGGGACAAATGAGCTCTCAATCACCTCCCATCCCATACTGGAAGGGTCTCAGTCTCTCAGTTTCAGTGTCCTTACTGGCTCCCCAGAGACTGTAAATTACTCAAGCTCAGTGAAAATCTAGTTTACCTGCCACCTATGCATGGGGACAAGAAGAAGGGGACAGTATCTCTGTCCACTGGCCTAGTCCTTTACCCATGATCCCTTAGATAATTGGACCTTGGACTTGTTGCTTCCATTTCTCCTATTACTGACCACTGGGGGTTTCCATCCTTGACCACTGTGTCCGTTCCCAGGTAATATCTCCCACTTCTCTATTTCCAGCTCTGGCCCTGTGGTGTGAGAGCAGACCCATGGTGTGGGGTTCACCACAGTGGCCATAGATCCCCATTTCCTTCCTCCCCCAGCCCAGCTTCCTGTTTGTCCCTCACGGCAGGAGAGACCCAGGTTCCAGAGCCATGTCCACTCTGCTAGGTCTCTGCCTATGTTCTCCATCAATGTTCCCAGCTAGAAACTCCGGAATTCACCTTCATGAGACACCCATTTCCTAGATTTCCCACTGAACCCTGACTGAGTGATCCAACATAATTACTATCTCTTTCTTCTTCTTCTTCTTCTTCTTCTTCTTCTTCTTCTTCTTCTTCTTCTTCTTCTTCTTCTTCTTCTTCTTCTTCTTCTTCTTCTTCTTCTTCTTCTTCTTCTTCTTCTTCTTCTCCTTCTTCTTCTTCTTCTCCTTCTTCTTCTTCTTCTTCTTCTCCTTCTCCTTCTTCTTCTTCTTCTCCTTCTTCTTCTCCTTCTTCTTCTTCTTCTTCTTCTTCTTCTTCTTCTTCTTCTTCTCCTTCTTCTTCTCCTTCTTCTTCTTCTTCTTCTTCTTCTTCTTCTTCTTCTTCTTCTCTCTTCTTCTTCTTCTTCTTCTTCTTCTTCTTCTTCTTCTTCTTCTTCTCTTCTTCTTCTTCTCCTTCTTCTTCTCCTTCTTCTTCTTCTTCTTCTTCTCCTTCTCCTTCTCCTTCTCCTTCTCCTCCTTCTCCTTCTCCTTCTCCTTCTTCTCCTTCTCCTTCTCCTTCTCCTTCTCCTTCTCCTTCTCCTTCTCCTCCTTCTCCTTCTCCTTCTCCTTCTCCTTCCTTCTCCTTCTCCTTCTCCTTCTCCTTCTTCTTCTCCTTCTCCTTCTCCTTCTCCTCCTTCTCCTTCTCCTCCTCCTCTTCCTCCTCCTCATCCTCCTTCTCTTTCTCTTTCTCCTTCTCCTTCTCCTTCTCCTTCTCCACCTTCTCTTTTTCTTCTTCCTCTTTCTTCTCTTCCTCCTTCTCTTCTTCCTCCTCTTTTTCTCCTTCTTCTCTTCCTCCTGCAACTCTTCTTCCTGCTTCTCCTCCTCTTTTGAATTCAGGTCTTCCTCACCGCAGGGCTGGTGCTCTATCTACTCTGCCATTTAGCTATCCCCATGAGCCTCTGTTTTTAAACCTGTAAAGTGGCCATGATAAAAAGGGGAATAATGTCCAGAAGAGGACAGCTTTGGATTCATTGACTGTAAATCCAGATGGAAAGAATTGAGGGTGTTTGGGCTGGAAAAGAAAAGGCATAGGAGGTGTGTGTGTGTGTGTGTGTATGTGTGTGTGTGTGTGTGTGTGTGTGTGTGTGTGTGTATGTTGGAGGGAACATGAAAGCTGTTTTCATGCATTTACAAGTCTCTCTTGCAGAAAAAGGCTTATTCTTGTTCTGTTTAGTTCTGAAAGGCAGAACCAGCTTTGAGTAGAAGTAAAAAGAGAAATATTTGGGTATCATCTCCCAAAACTTTCCTAACACTGAGAGTTTTCCCAAGGTGCCACAAGCTGCCTCAGAAGATGATAAGGACCGCTCTGATGAGGATCACTTTGTGGAGTTTGCAAAGCACTTAAATACTGATTGATCTCACCTGAGCCACAGAAGAGTTCCAAGGAACAACTCTAGGTACCCACTAACAGATTAGGAAACTGAGCAGGGGAGAGATTAAGTGACTTGTCTGGAGGATACCCAATAATCACCAGGACTGACCATGACCAGCGATTTCCCTCTTGTGGCAGATGTTACAAGGAGTGAGTCTGGTGTGAAGTTGGTTTTTATCCTGGAGATTCAGGGATGCTGTGAATACTCTCAATATCTGCCTCCAAAAAACTGTGGTAGGGAAAACTCTGAGTTAACCTTAGTGTTATATAGATCTGGGCTGTTTTTATCATTCAAACAATATTGCATTCCCCCCACCCTGGCAAATCCTTAAGCCTCTTTGACCCTCAGTCTCTTCTTCCATAAATCGAGGAGGATGACCCAAATTATCCTTCCTTGTCTCTCTAAGCGGTTCTCCACACAACCACCAAAGTGATATTCTTGGCGTGCAGGTCTGAGCGTAGTTCTCCCCTACTCAAGAATCTCTAGTATTCCTTATGGCCTTTTCCATTGGGCTTTTAAAACTTCTTTTTCTTTTCGTAGAAGAGTCACCACTCCATTATAGATTGCGTTGGGCTCCTGGCCCTGGGTTTGAGCCCCTCATGTAGCTTTTTAGTGATGCTACTAGGATGAAAAGTCATCCCTGGGACGCTCACAGGTTTCACAGACTGTTTCAGGTCTGTGGAAACTGAGGTCTAGCCCTAAAATAAGTCTGGTTGCATGCTCTCCTAGCCAACCACAGAGCTGAGCTCAGACAATCTCAGGAAATATATCTAACATGGTGGAGTGGAGAGAGCTGTGGCTTTAAAGTCGGAGAACCGAGATTTGAATCATCTCGTGTGACAATGGACGGGCCCCAAAGGCTCAGTTTGTGCATCTGCTAAATGGCGTGAGGGGTGGGATTGAGATATGTATGAGGTAAAATCCCTTCCAATCCTATGGGTCTATAATGCATATGAATTTTAGCCACAAAATGATAGAATCAGAGACTTTTCTGTTTATAGATTCTTCTGGGGTCTTCCCTTTTGTCATTTGCTCTTTGGGTAGACTGACAAAACCGAAGGAATAAGATTTGTTAACTTTTTGCTTATTTATTGAGATTTTAATCCATAGTTAAAGGAAAGACTACATTTCAGTTAAAGGTTAATGAAAATAAAGATACCATTTTTTTCTCATCCAAGTTTACAGACTCCCCAAATCTATCCATGTACTCACCAGGTTAAAAACCATTGTGGAATCTTAGCATCTCAGAGCCAGACAGGTCTCTTACAGGTCACCAAACCAATCTCCCACCCCATGCCCTGGAACTGGCTTCTTTCTCCTACACTACAACCCATTCGCTTTTCAATCTCTAACCCCAAACCCCAAACCAGCCAATGGGCTCCCAATACCACCTTTTTTCATCTTCCCAGAAAACCAGATTGGCCCCGTTCTCACCCAGAAATCCACTGCAGGTTTCTCTGGCCAGCAGGCTCTGGTTCACTGGCTGCTTGTGGCCACCTGGAGTTTGAGACCCTTGAGCCCAAACTCTTGCTCTCTCCAGAGCTTGAGGTAACAGCGAAAGGAGGAAGGCCTGGGGACGCCAGCAGCATGCTGTAATGGGCTGGGCTGGGAATCCAGAAGACCTGACTTCCGATTCCATCCCACCATCCATATGTTTACACTGTGACTTTAGGTGTCATTTGGGCTTTCTGACCTCAGTTTCCTTATTTGTAAAATGAGGGGAAATGACCTTCAAGGCCTCTAAAGTCTTCTGAACAGAAGCTTATAGTTTCTTAAAACATACCCCACTTGCTCTTCTTTCTATATTAAAATGTTTGACTTTGTTGAGTTATTATGTTCATATTAAAATGTATATGTTAAATATTTTAATCTATTCAGTGTTATGGTAAGTGAAGAAATAAAAAAGCACACAGGCTAGGAAAAATTGATTTGAAGAAAAGAACAAAAGGATAAGAAAGGGAAATAAAGAGAAAAAGAAGTAAAAAGAAACAGAGAGATAGAAATAGGGAGGATAGAAAGAGGTATGGGGAGAAGATTTTCAGAGATAAAGAGAGGTTTAGAGAAAGAGATAGAAGATAAGAGAGAGCCAGGGAGAGAGGAGTTATAGAGAGAAATTCAGGAGATTGAGACAGAGAGACAGGGTTGGGACAGAAGGAGGAGAGACAAAGAGAGGGAAAGAAATAGAGACAAGGAGAGGCTCATATAGGCCTAAGAAGAAAGACAGAGAGATAGGGAGAGAGGCAGAGACTGAAAAATAGACCAGGGGAGGAATAGAGACAGTGATGGAAGAAGGAAGACAATTCAGAGATGAGGAGAGGGATAGAGGGAAGAGAAAGGGAGGAGACACAGCTAGGGAGGAGGACAGAGGCAGGAATGGGGAGGGCAATGGGACCAGGCCTATGACACACCTGAAGCCTTCTTTAGCCTTTGAGACCCTTGGAGAGGTCAAGTTTCTCTTCTAAGTTCCCCAGCCTTTACTGCCTGTATCCCTTTTTTGGCATTTATGGCTAAGCACTGGCCATATCCTATCATCTTATACTGTTAGGGATCTTCCTACACTGGGTCAGCAGATTGTGAGCTGTTTGAGGGCAGGAACCAGGATTTATTCTTCTTTGTCTCTCCCACTGGCTTATCAGCACATAGTAGGTGTTAAAGAAAAAAAGTTGATGAATAAATAAATGATTGAGAAATGAAGTAAATGAAAAGAAAGGAAGGAAGAAAGGAAGGAAGGAAGAAAGGAAGAAAGGAAGGAAGGAAGGAAGGAAGGAAGGAAGGAAGGAAGGAAGGAAGGAAGGAAGGAAGGAAGGAAGGAAGGAAGGAGAGGAAGGAAGGGGAAAAACAAAAGTTTTTCAAATTTCTACAATTTTAACATTTGTAAAGATTTTCCTCACAACGGCCCATTTGGGGTAACTATTATATGACTATTTTACAGATAACAGTAGTAACACAGCTGCTGCTGCTATTTATTATTGTGATGATGATGATGACAATGATGATGATTACAGTAGCAGCAGTAGTGAATGGGGAGCTTGTTTCAGTCAGAAAGATCTGCATTTAAGCCTGGCTTCTGACCTTGGGAGGCTGTGGGAAGTTGGGCAGGTCACTGAGGTTCTGAGTGCCTCAGCCATCTCTGTAAGACTGTAAACATTTGGAATTTGGAAGGAGTTCCCACTGCAGTTATCCCATCCATTTCCTAAAGAAATCATGGACTTGGCCCAAAATAACAATAATTATTGGAATTTCCATAGCACTAAAGTTTGCAAAACACCTGCTGGGCGTGATGCCCTTTGAGCCCCACGATTCCTCACACAGGCTGTCCTAGTGTCATTATCTCTCTTTTCTATCCAAGAAAACAGGTGTCAAGAAAGTGAAACGAATTCAGGTGTCAGAAACAGGATCTGAATACAGGTCTCTGATAAGTGCACCTAAGACAGTCAGTGCTAAGCCTGAACTCTAGAACTCCTGATTCTAAACCAGCCACTGTATCAGTGAATGATTGAGTAAATCAATGACTGAATGAATGAGGGAACGAATGAATGAACATGAGACTGCTGATGGCCTGCTTTTCCCCTTGAGTAACCACGGTGTCCCGGCCTTCCTGCTCCTCCTCCCTTCAGGCTCCTCCATCCCTGGCTATGTGGGTCCTGGAGAGTAGCCGGACAGCATTGTCACTTCTGGATAACATGAGACCAAACCCTAGGGACAAAGCAGAGGAAGGACAGGACAGGAGCTGCTCTGGACCTGGCCTGGGAGAATCCTAAGTGGCCATGCCGGCTTGGGCCTTGGTGCCCATTTCTGTGCCCCCATAGCTGCAAGCAGATGGATGAAGAGCTCTTTGTTCAGGGGCCTGGAAGGTGGATCCTGGTCATGGGGGCAGGTCTGGTCCATGGGAGAGCTGCTTTCATCTCTGGAGGATGAGGACCAAAGCTGCTGCTCTGGTGGGTCTGTCCAGGAAATCAAACTGCTCACCAGAACAAAGCTTAATGTGGTGGTTGGTTGGGCCTGATACCTGCTGACTAATGTGCTGGAGGGGGCAGGGTGGAGCACCAGGACTGGTCTCCTGTAAGCAGAATAAACCTTTATGGACTCCCAAAATTTGTGATCTGGAACTTTAGACAGTCATTCTGCCCTTTGGGTCAGAACCTATTGTCATCCTCCAAAACTGCCACCACCAAGAAAAGGCCAAGTAGTGAGGGCCAAGTTGAGGAGAGGAGTCAGGAAAAGACAGGGGCTCTGGTTCAGAGGCAAGTTTGGGACAGACCCCTGGATTTAGAGTCATTAGAGTCCCAGCTGACACTCAGGGGCTATAGGAGCTTGGATATGTCTGGCCAGTCTCCTGGGTCTCGGTTTCTTTACATGTAGAATGATAGTGTTGTACTAAATGGTCTCTGAGGCCCTTACCAGCTCTGCCATTTGATGTCTAACGTTTGATGCTCCTAGGCCCTTCCCACTCTGACGTCTTCCAGTCTCTGATCCATTATCCCCAGAAGTAGCCTAGTATCTGAGCAGCTGCTGTTCAGTGGGAAGCCCTGGGGGCTGGCTGCACAGGAGGCCAAGCCCTGACCATCTCATGTGATCTTCACAAGAACTTTGAGTGGTACAAACAAGAGCTGGGAATATTAGCCTTCCTATTTTGTAGAGAAAGGAAGGAAAGAGGGAGGGAGGAAGGAAGGAAGGGAGGAAGGGAAGAAGGAAGGAAGGAAGGAAGGAAGGAAGGAAGGAAGGAAGGAAGGAAGGAAGGAAGGAAGGAAGGAAGGAAGGAAGGAAGGGAGGAAGGAAGGGAGGAAGGAAGGAAGGAAGGAAGGAAGGAAGGTAGGAAGGAAGGAAGGAAGAAAGGAAGGAAGGAAGGAAGGAAGGAAGGAAGGAAGGAAGGAAGGAAGGAAGGAAGGAAGGAAGGAAGGAAGGGAGGAATGTAGGAAGGAAGGAAGGAAGAAAGGAAGGAAGGAAGGAAGGAAGGAAGGAAGGAAGGAAGGAAGGAAGGAAGGAAGGAAGGAAGGAAGGAAGGAAGGAAGGAAGGAAGGAAGGAAGGAAGGAAGGAAGGAAGGAGGGAGGGAGGGAGGGAGGGAGGGAGGGAGGGAGGGAGGAAGGAAGGAAGGAAGGAAGGAAGGAAGGAAGGAAGGAAAGAAGGAAAGAAGGAAAGAAGGAAGGAAGAGAGAAGGAAAGGAGGGAAGAATAAAAGAAAAGGGGAAGGGAGGGAGGAAAACATTGCTCCTTATATTTAACTTTTGCAAAAGCTTTCCCCACAACAGCCCTTTTGGCATGACTGAGGAAACTGAGGCCAGGAGAGGCAAATGGTTAGTCCTAAACAATAGGGAATTAATGGCACAGCTGAAGATCAAACTCGTTCTGTCCATCAGAGTTCTTTCCTCTAGAGCCAACAGTCTCCTAGCTTTTACTCTGGATCATTAACTTCAAACCAGAAGTCATCATCCTTGTAGTTTCAAAGGCAGCTTTCCCTTTCTTTCCATTCACAGAGCCTCTCCCCTACCTTAGATCCATGTTACCTCTGGCCTGCACTACTACCACAAACTCCTAACTCATCCCATAACTACTGATCTCTCCTTTCTTCCATCTGTCCTTCACAAAGCTGCCAGAACACTTTTCCTAAAGAGCAGGTCTGACCAAGTCACTCCCTCACTGAAGATCCTTCATTAGCTCCCTAATTTTTTTAGTCAGTCAATATGCCAAGGGCTGCTAAGTGGTGCCATAGTACATAGAGTGCCAAGTCTGGAGTCAGGAAGATTCATCTTTCTGAGTTCAAATCTGACCTCAGACATATAGCTGTGTGACCCTGAGCAAGTCATTAACTCTGTCTACCTCAGTTTCCCCATCTGTAAAATGAACTAGAGAAGGACATGTCAAGTCACTACTATCTCTGCCAAGAAAAACCCAAATGGAGTCATGGGGAGTCAGACATGGCTGAAACAATTGAACAACAAATGTGCCAAGCATTGTGCTAAGCATTTGACATACAAAACTAGGCAAAAAGCAGAGCCTGTCCTCCAGGAGCTCACATTCTAATGAGGAGATATTGTGTAAATAATTAGGTTCATGCAAGTTAAACACAGAATAGGTGGGAGATGTTCTCAGCTGGGAAGGCTGCTGTCAAGGGTAGTGGGATTAAGACAGACTATTGAAGAAGGTGAGATCTGATGTGAGTCTTGAAGAAAACAAAGATGAGAAAGGAGAGCATTCCAGACATGGAGGACTGACTTTATATTTGAAATTGGAGGTAATAGGGAGCCATTGGAACTCGTTGAACAGAGAAGTGACATGCTCAAACTTATCTTTTAGGAAAAATCATTTTGGCAGCTGAGAATGGATTGTAGTGGGAAGAGATATGAGGGAAGTTGGGCTAATGGGAAAGGTTATGAGGATGGGAACTGGTGAATGGTGGCATGAGTGGAGAGATTCTTTAGGGGCAGAAATGACAAGATTTAGAAGCCAACTCGAAAGGCGGGGTAAGTGTGAGTAGGAAAGCAAAGATGACACAAATACTGTGAACTTGATTCACTGGGATGATAGCATTGCCTTCAACAATAATAAGGATGTTTGGAAGATAGAATGGCTTGAGGATGGGGCAGCTAGGTGGTGCAGTGGATAGAGCACCAGCCCTGAATTCAGGAGGACCCGAGTTCAAATCTGACCTAGGACACTTACCACTTTCTAGCTGTGTGACCCAATGATAAGTCCAAAAAGGAGGAAGGCCCCCTCGTATTAGGCCTTTCCAAAGCATACAGGTGGACTTTACCGAGCTGCCATCAGTGGGGCGTCTCAAATACCTGTTGGTCATAGTGGACCATCTGACCTTATGGGTGGAGGCCTTTTCCCTTGCCCGAGCAACTGCCTCAGCAGTTGTAAAAGTACTCCTTGAGGTATGGGATGGTGGAGCAGGCAGATAGGGACCAACGCACCCTTTTCACAGCTAAGATCCTCCAATCTGTGACACAAGCTCTAGAAATATCATGGGACTTACATACCCCATGGCACTTAACCCCAGCCTCAGAAGAAAACAAAACAAAAAAAGAATGGTTTGAGCATAAAGAGAAACAGTTCTACTTTATACAGGCTGAGTTTGAGATAGAAAGAATACAGGCTTCTAATCTCAGCATTTTGAGCCTTTCACAATCTCCAGTCTTACTCAGTGGACATCTTTAACAGGAACTACCATTACTGTAAATTCTAATTTAACGGACCTACTTCCTCATTCATGATATTCTTTCTCCCACCTCTGTGCCTTTATAAATATTGGTCCTTACACTAGGATTCCCCTCCTTTAATTTTTCTCCTCAGACTTGTGGAAGTAGAAAATCCACGAGGTTCGGTTAAAGGGCCCTTACAATTCCTTCTCTTGTTTTGTGGGAACCACATCCTTACAAAGACTCCCTAGCTTCCTCCAAAGCTCAGCTCAAGAGCTATCTCCTATGAGAAACCCTTCTTAATGAATACTTGCTGATTGTTTGAATCCTCTAGCTGTTTCTGCTCTCTTCTTCAAATAACCAGGTATAGATTTATCTATTTAACATGCTGTATCTCCTCTCCTCTCTCCATTCCCCTCATCCTTTCCTCATAGTTAGTTTCTTAAATCAGAAAAACTTGGATTCAAGTCTCCTTTTGTCCCATAATATGTGATACTGGACATATTATTTAACATTTCAGGGTCCCAGACAACTCTCTAAGACTATAAACATTTCCAAGTAGGTGCTCATTTTGTCTTTAGAGTTTTTTGTTTATTTTATTTTTTACCAGTAGTTCTGTATACAATTCCCATGTAGAATAAACAACTCTTTAAAAGGGCTCCCAAATATCCTGTGCTTGCATTCTCAAGTTCTACCATCATCATGTCTTGCATATAGTGGGTGTCTAATAAATAAAAATGCCTGCTGAATTAGATTAGACTAGAGGTTTTTAAGCAGCTCTTCTCGGAAGGTCTCTATAAGGTATACCCTTAGGAGATGAGGACCTGCCTGCCCTAGAAATAAGGAAAAGACATGTGACAAGAGTCAGAGATAGCTGAGCAGAGAAGCCCTTCCCCCACTTGTGGTGATATGCATCCGGCTATAATCTGTATTGACAGACTGTTTGTCTGGACTAATAACTAGAACTAATTGTTCAAGGTTAATAGGGAAGCAAGAGAGGCCCCCAGCAACAACTGGGGCAGACGGATAGGCTCCCAGCAATAAGTTAAAAGGAGCTGGATACTGGCAGAAGACAGAGGAAGAGAAGAAAATCATGATGGGTCACATTGATGTGACATTGTTGATCACACAATTTAAAGCCAGAAGGAACTTGGAGCAAGACTATTCCAGGCATAGCTCAGAAGTGAAGGAAAGGGATTTGTCTAAGGTTATATAGAGGGTGTCAGAGCTGGAATTTGAACCCAGACCCTCAGGCTCTAAAATCCAATGCTCTCTGCCTTACACACAATACTTACATCTGACCCTCACCATAGTCCCAAGTGGGAGATGGGACTTGGCTTATTATTTCCCTTTGCAGACCCAGACAGATTGTAACTTGTTCAATGCCAGGAAATTGGGAAGAATTTTAGAACACAGAATGCCAGAGCTGGGAGATCTTAGAAGAGAAAATGTCAGAACTGGGAGGGCCCTTAGAACAGAGGATGTTAGAACTGGGAGGGCCCTTAGAACCCAGGAGGTCAGAACCTGGAGGGCCCTTAGAACAGAGAATGTTAGAACTGGGAGGGCCATTAGTACACAGAACGTCATACCTGGGAAGGACTTATGGATATGGAACGTCAGAACTAGAAGGGACTTACACCATCTTTCTCTGTCTGTCTCTATCTCTGTCTCTCTTTCTCTCTCTCTCATAGATGAGGAAACACAACTTGCCCAATATTTTGACCAGATGACCTTACCCTCCCTCGATCTTGCTCTTCTTCTCCCAGCCTCCTCCTTCATAGTTAGTACTGACCAACAGGGACAAACTAATAAGCTGTTTTATGAGTCCTATTTTGTGCTTAATAGTATTTTTTTCCAATTACATGTAAAGATAGTTTTCAACATTCATTCTTGTAAGATTTTGAATTCCAAATTTTTCCCCCTCCTATCCTTCCCTCCTTTCTCCTCAAGAGACCAAGTGATCCAAATTAGGTTATACATGTATAATCATGTTATAAAAGTAGAATTAGAACAAAAGGGAGAAACCATGAGAAAGAAAAGAACAAAAAAAAACAAATAAAAAATGAAAATAGTATGGTTTGATCTGTATTTGGACTCTATAGTTCTTTGTCTCGATGTGAATGGCATTTTCCATCACAAGTTTTTGAAATTATATGGTATCACTGCCTTGCTGCGAAGACCTGTCTATTGACACAATGTTGCTGTTACTGTGTACAATGTTTTTCTGCTTCTACTCGCTTTACTTTGCATAAGTTCATGTAAGTTTTTCCAAATTTTTCTGACATCTGCCTGCTCATCATTTCTTATAGCACAAAGATATTTTATTACGGACATATACCACAACTTGTTCAGCCATTTTCTAGTTGATGGACATCTCCTCAATTTCCAACTCTTCGCCACCACAAAAAGAGCTGCTATAAATATTTTTGTACATGTGGGTCCTTTCCCCTTTTTTATGATCTCTTTGGGATATAGACTCAGTAGTGGTATTGTTGGATCAAAGAGAATGCACAATTTCATAGCCCTTTGGGCACAGTTAATAAGTCCTTTCTTGAATTTCTTTGGCCAGCTTTTCCCAGGTCCCATTCACCCATTCATTCATTCATCTATTCATCCGACAAACATTTACTGAGCCTTTGTGTTGGGAAAATTCCTCTGACTTGTGCTGTTCCTACTTATGCTGGTGCGCCCAATGGTAGCCTCTGTGGTCAGCATCTCCCTGCCCTGGGGCTTCCAAAATTTCCCAGGGTGAGATGGGGGAAGGGAGGAAGAGCCAAGGGAGCTGAGATGTGGAGCTTCTTTACTACTGAGGGAGGAAACACACACACATGCCCACATTCCCTCTACATACCAACTTCTACTCACATGCTCACAAACACATAGGCTCATGGGACCTTAGAGATAGGTCCAGAAAGAATTTACTCCATTTTTTTTTTTACATTTACTGAGGCCCTGAATAATGAAGTGACATCCTCCAAGTCACATCGTTAGTAAGTGACAAAGCTGAGATTTGAACCCGTGACTTCAGCCTCCCAGTCCAGCATTCCTTTCACAGCACTGTTCCACACTCACATTCACCAGCCAGATTCATAAGACTATGGATAAGGAGATGAAGGCCCTCCAAAGCCCTCTAGTCCAGCCCCCCCCCCTTTTTTTTTTTTTTTTTTTTTTTACTACTGAGGAGGAAATGGAAACCCAAAAGGGTCAGGTGCTTTGCTCAAACAAGTAGCTGCCACGAGGCAGGATTTGAATCTAGGTCTTAGATGTCAGAGGCAGAGCTGTTTCCACTACACTATGACAATTCATTCTTATGTAGTCCTGCACACACACACACACACACACACACACACACACACACACACAGACTCTCTCTCTCTCTCTCTCTCTCTCTCTCTCTCACATACACACACACACACACACACACATATACACACACCCATAAACATATTTATGTCTACTTGTATTTGCATGCATAAATGCATTCAGGGCACACATGCACATGTACACTCCCAGCCTCGCACACTCATTGACATACTTGTGTACCCTATCTCATACAAATGTACCTGCACATACCTGTTTGTAGTCACTGATACTTGTACCCACCCACACTCACATACCTTGGTAACTACAAATACATTCATCCAATCCTGGGACCTCTTTGTCTTCCCATCTCTCCTTGCCCTCTCAGGTTAGGCTCCCAGCATGCTCTGGGCAGGCCTGTGGCCCCCATCTCCCCCTTCCCTCCCAGGCGAGGCTCCCAGCATGCTCTAGGCATGCCTGTGGCTCCCACACTCTGCAGAAGCCACAGCTATCCTGACTCCCACAACCAGCTTGAGTCAAAGAGCAATTAATATTCTGATACCTGTGGCTGATGAAGTGATAAAGAGCTGAGGATTCTTTTTCCATTTTACTCCAGCCGTGGTTTTGTTTCCCCAGCCCTTCTCTGGTCAGTGGTTTCAGGGCCACTGGAGTTCACTTTTGTGGGTAACCTGCACTGTGAGCTGTTGATTTAATTAACTCAGCTGCGCTTTCTCCTCCTTGACCAGAGCGAGAGAGCCAGGCGGGGAGTCTTCACAGGCACCAATGGGGTGGTAAATAGCCTGGGCCGACAGGATTAGTGGGGTCCCCTGTGGAAGTGCAAAGCCCACCTGCAACTATTCTAGTGTTTAGCCTTTCCCTCCCTCCTCTGCAATTTCCCATCTCTTTTATCTTGTGTCATCACCATGACATCCCTTTGGGGAAAGCAGCCAAAGCCCGTGCCAAGATGCCCATTTGACAGACCAGGAAAATGAGTTCAGAGGTTAAGTGACTATATGAAGGCCACAGAGCCAGGTAGGGGCAGACATAGGGCTAGAATCTAGGCCTTCTGTCTAGTGTTTTTTTCCATGAGCCACATTTATACTCAAAAGGTCAGTGATGACAGGGCCCTTAGAACCCAGAATATCAGAGCTGGAAGGGCCCTTAGAACCCAGAATATCAGAGCTGGGAGGGCCTTTAGAACCCAGGATGTCAGAGCTGGGAGGGCCCTTAGAACCCAGGATGTCAGAGCTGGGAGGGCCCTTAGAAACTGGGAGGTCAGAGCTGGGAGGGTCCTTAGAACTCAGGATGTTAGAGCTGGGAGGGCCCTTAGAACCCAGGAGGTCAGAGCTGGGAGGGCCCTTAGAACCCCGAAGGTCAGAGATGAGAGGGCCCTTAGAACCCAGGATGTCAGAGATTGGAGGGCTCTTGGAACCCAGAAGGTTAGAGCTGGGAGGGCCCTTAGAACCCAGGAGGTCAGACCTGGGAGAGTCCTTTGAACCTGGGAGGTCAGAGCTGGGAGGGTCCTTAGAACCCAGGATGTCAGAGCTAGGAGGGCCCTTAGAACCCAGGAGGTCAGAGATGAGAGGGCCCTTAGCACCCAGGATGTCAGAGCTGGGGGGGCCCTTAGAACCCAGGAGGTCAGAGCTGGGAGGGCCCTTAGAGCCCAGGAGGTCAGAGCTGGGAGGGTCCTTAGAACCCAGGATGTCAGAGATGGGAGGGCTCTTAGAACCCAGGAGGTCAGAGCTGGGAGGGCCCTTAGAGCCCAGGAGGTCAGAGCTGGGAGGATCCTTAGAGCCCAGGAGGTCAGAGCTGGGAGGGCTCTTAGACCCAGGAGGTCAGAGCTGGGAGGGCCCTCAAAATATAGAATGTGAGAGTTGGGAAGGCCCTTAGAACACACAATGGCAAAGTTTTAAAAGACTTAAAATATAGAACTTTAGAGCTAGAGGAGATTATAAAACATGAAAAATCAGAAGTGAGAGGACTCTCTGAATCCAGAATGTCAGATTTGAAAGAAAGAGAGAATATAGAACATTAAAACATTAATTCATGAAGAAATCTCTGAGCTTTTCAAGTCCAGCTGGACCTGTTTCTTTAGTTTTATGTTTGATGTGAAGAATTTTTTTCTCAGTCTACTCTTCCTTTTTATCTTGGCTGCATTGATTTTCTATGTGTAGAAGCTTTTCAATTTTCTGTAACTGAAATGATCTATTTTGTCTTTTATGAGCACCTCCATTTATCCCTGGTTTGTCAAGACTCTCACTTTACAGAAGAAAAGACTGAGGCAAGGAAAGTGAAATAATTTTCTTAAAGTCTCACAGTAAATTATAGTCAATTGGAACTGGAATCCAGGCTTCTTTTTCATGGATGCAGCAATTTAGGGTTTGGATACCAGGGAAGTCTGTGGATGCTGGGTAGAGGGATTTAGTCTGAGCTGAGCACAGATTTATGAATGAGCAGAGCTGAAAATGTCCCTAACTAGGGGACAATGGTGGGAGAGGAATGAAGGAAGATGTACAGCACAAGAAAGTCTCCTGACAAGTGCAATCACACTGGAAAGAAGTAGCTTGGGCTGGAGGAGAATATGAGCCCCAAGACAAAGTGTGCCATGGCCCTGAAAATTTGGATATGGGGCATTGGCATAGAACCCATGATCATTAGCCCACCCATCACACCTGCCCAACTGTCACTATCCTGAGGTAAACCCCAATTTGCCAGAGGTTAATTATATCTCTGTTCAGTGCTCCCCCTGCAAAGCCCAGATGACACTTTTGTGAAAGAAGGGGGTGAGTGATAACCAGGGAAACAAGAAGAAGGGAAAGGACAGAGTCAAATTCAAGGGTTCCAGGAAGGGAAAGTGATAGTGTTCTTGGACTGGACTCTTTTCTATACTGAATTCCCAATCCTTTGCTCAAGGTCACAGGGATGGAGGCTGAATTCAAATCCGTTTCCCCATTTCTGGGAGCTCCTGCTATCCACTTGATTTGAGGAATTCTAGCTTTGGGTTAAAGAGGCAGCAGGGCATCACAGTAAAAAGCTGGGTTTGGAAATGGAGATTGGGGGGGGGTACAACTTGGAAATAAGGATGCCCTGGGACATCAATCCTCCTTCCCTGTCCTAGATCCTCCTCCAGGAAGCCCTCCCCTATTTTTTCCAAACCACTGAGGCCCGCCTCCATCCTCCAGGCTCCTCATCCTGGCCCCCACATGGACTTGTTTTCATCCTCTAGGGGGTAAAACGTCAATTGATTTGTTATTTATCCCACTGACAACAGAGAGAGCAAAAAAGTCATAATTCTGGGCACTGGGGAAATTCAATTCCTGTAGTACAGTCAGCTACATTAACTTGCTTCCTGGATTTCAATTCAATTAGAGCAACATTCCTGAGCATTAATAAATCAATACTCCTGCCATTTTGATATATTCTGAATGTCTTTCATTATGCATTTCAGGCCGGGGGTTACTGTTGAATTGGAAGTTAATGGGACGGGACAGGGCAGGCCGGGTTATTTGGGTAAAGGCTCCAAGCTGGAGGCTCTAATTACTCTCTGTTGCAAGACTCAGCCCAGTCGGCCTTTAGGAAACCAGGGGCTTAGTTAACTCAGCTATTGCTGAGCTACAGCCCTGCGTGGCCAAGTCTGGCTTTTCCCAGACAAGCAACTGTTGGCCATGAAGTCAAATCTGTTTTATGGGACTGAACTCTCCTGAATGGATGTGGAAAGAGACCTTGGGTGGGCAATGGGGCACGGAGGGGCACCTTACTGTCACCCCTTGCACGTGGTCATCTCTTGAGTTTGTTACCAAATTTAATCCCCATTTGTAAGCTTAATAGGAATGAGGTTGGTGCAGTGGGAAAAGAAAGGTAGGAACCAGAAGACTTGAACTCCACAGACTCCATCTTGACTATTAACTGGCTGAGTGACTGTACCAAGTCCCTTTTCTGGATCTTACAATTTTTCTTCTGGAACCATTTAATTAGCAAGTATTTCTTCAATAACTACCTATACTGAGTTAGGCAATGAAGATACAAATACAAAAGTGAGACCATCTGCCAAATGTGGAGGTTGATCTAGCAGTCTCCAATGTCCCTTCCAGCTCTGAAACTCTCTATGACATTCAACTAGGATACCTCTGAGAAGGGACGGTTGTTGTTTTTCATTTCTGTTATCACCAGTACTTTGTACATAGGAATTGATTAAGAAATGTTGGTTGAATTAAGGGTTCTCTGGCCTCTAATACTCTGTATTATATCCTTCCAGCTTCGCCATTCTATATTCTCAGTTCCCTTCCAGGTCTAATGTTCTCTGTTCTAAGATCCCTCTCACTTTAAGATTCTAGGTTCTAAGGCACTTCCAACTAGAATAGCCTACATTCACTCTAACATTACATGTCCATTGGTCCTTCCTTATTCTAACATGCCTATTTTAATATTAAGTATTCTTATTCAGCTCAATAAATGTTTATTAAGTGGATACTATACGATAGGCACTGTGCTAAGTGCTGGAGATAAAAAAAAAAGAAGAAGCAAAACTTTGTCCCTACCCTCAAGGAGATCACAATCTACTGGGGGAGATAACATGCAAACAAATATACACAAAGTTCACTTACATTCCATGTTCTAGCACTTAGGTGCTCAGGTCTTTCCTTACTCAAGCATTCCATGTTATAAAAAACTCAGTTTCTAAGGTCTCCTTTAGCTCTGACATTCTATGATTTTTAGAAACTAATCCTTATATTAGGATTGTTTGATTCTGTGACAGAATCAAAAACTGATAAGATTCTTATCATCTGACATATAGGGAATCTAAAGCTCAGAGAGATGGGACACTTATGCCATTCAGTGGCCTAACCTCTGCTCTCACTCATCACACTAAGGCCACTCTGGAAGTGAACAGAGGAAAAGAGAGGACCAGAAGATGAAGGTACAGTCCAGAGAAGAGGCTCAAGCCTCAGGAATAGGGAGTAGAAACCAGCAGGTAACCAGAAGTTGGCAGAAAGACCTCCTTCACCGGGATACCAGGATTTAGCTGGTGTGTCCTGCCTTTCCCACCAAACAACCTGTCCCATGTCTGCTACCTAGAATCCCTTCGTTTGAAGGGAATGGTATCACCTTGGTCTTTCCCTGATTCTGCTACACACCTTTTGTAAGAAGGTAGTGTCAGTTGTTTTTGTAAACTGGCATTATGAAACACTAGATTTGAACAGCCAAGATGGGGAATGGGACTATTATGTATGCCTCTCTGGGCTGCTCTCAGATGTTCTCCTCCCCATCCTTGGTATCTGTCTGGACTGCTCTTAAATGTTCTCTTGTATTTCTTTGGGGCCTGTTGGGATGCTGTCCTCTATATCTTTGGTTCCTGTCTGAGCTGTTCCCAGATGCTCTCCTTCCCATAACTGGTATCTGTCTGGGCTGCTCTCAGATGTTTTTCAGCCCATCTTTGGTACCTATTTGGGATGCTCTCCTTCCCATCCTTAGTTCCTGTCTGAGCTGCTCTCAAATGTTCTGCATTTCCTTGGTGCCTGTTTGGGATGCTCTCCTTCCCATCTTTGGTTTCTCTCTAAGCTGCTCTCAGATGCCCTCTTTACCTTTCTTGGCACTGTCCCCCTGCCTTGGCTTGCTCATTACCTTGTCCCAAGTTCTATAGATAACTTGACCATAATTGTATCATTTCCTTACACTGACCTCAGTTTTTTTAAATTTGTCAAATATTTCCAGATTTGAACTCTTTTTATATGTAACCCCTCAAATTGTCACTGCAGGCTTTGGCGTGCTAGGAAAAGTTTTGTTTCTTAATCAGGAGCTTCAGATAAATCGAATGTCCATTTAAAGATAAAAGTGATTATGATAAGTATGGACACTCAGAACCCTTTGAACTGTATAAATGTTGAGGCTTAAAGCCATGGAATCTGATTCTCAAAATCACAGAAACTTAGAATCACAATCTCAGAATCATAGACTTTTAAAATTTTAAAAGATTAGAATGTTAGAATTATATGATCATAGAAACTTAGATTTAAAGGATCTTAGAGTCATGGAAACTTAGAATTCAATTTAATCCACTTCAATATAGATTTATTAAGTGAGATTTATTATTCATAAGCAAGGGAATGGTGACAGAAAGTAAATAGCTTTAATAATAATATGATAATATAATAATCATAACAATTTAAAATTTGCAAATATCTTTACAAATATCTCATTTGATCCTCACAACAACTCCCCATTTTACAGACGAGAAAACTGAGGCAAATGGAGTTTAAGTGACTTGACTGGGGTCACATAGCCAGTAAGTATCTGAGGCTGGACTTGAATTCAGGTCTTCTTGATTCCAAGGCCAGTGATCTCTCCACTGTGTCACTGGCTGCTTAGACTAAAAGAAAAAAAAAGGTGGTCCTTCTCAAGGAGCTTACATTTTATTGGAGGACGGTACCAAATATATACGGATAAGTAAACATAATACTTTACACAAAGTAAATGCAAAGGAGTTTAAAGGCAGAACATCATCCAGAGCCCCGGAGAACCTGAATTGAGATTAGAAAGAAGCTGAGGAGAGGTAATATTCTAGAGATGGGAAACAGCTTGTCTAAAGGCATGAAGAGAATGAGTGAGGAGAGTAACCTGAACATGTATTGAAAGATACAGAGCAAAAAGAGCTTTAGATGCCCAGTAAAAGACTCCTAGAGTGATGGGATCTCAGAATCTCAAAGATGCGCAGTACTTTCCTGACCCTGAGGTCATTGAGATATCAGAGCAGTAATAAGGTAGCCTAAGAATGTCAATACATTTATTAAGCATCCTTTGTTTGCCAGGCACTGTGCTAAGTGATAGGGATACAAAGAAACCAAACAAAGTCCCTGATCTCAAGCTGCTCACAATCTAAAGAAAAAGACAACATAGTAGCAGAGGTAGAGTCAGGTTTACCTGGATTCAAATTCAATACCTCACATATTACTGGTTGGATCACCCTAGGTGTGGTTATTTTATTTCTCAATGTCCCAAACAACTCTGTTTTAGTAGAGGGAGTCTCCACACTAGAGGTTCTCTTCACCAGTGAAATCATGGGTCTGAATAAAAAAAACCCAACAACAAGCCCCTCAAGCTAAATAACAACAACAAAACCATGAATTGTCACATCATGAACCCCAGAGTTGATCTGAAGATTATTTCATGTTGTTTGCTTTATGTGCCAAAATGAACTGGTTGTGGCTCTGGCCAGATGGAGATGGGTGTGTGTGTGTGTGTGTGTGTGTGTGTGTGTGTGTGTGTGTGTGTGTGTGTGAGAGAGAGAGAGACAGAGAGAGAGAGAAGAGAGAGAGAGAGAGAGAGAGAGAGAGAGAGAGAGAGACAGAGAGACAGAGAGACAGAGAGACAGAGAGACACAGAGAGAGACAGACAGACAGACAGAAAAATAGACAGAAAGACAGAGATAAGAGAATGAGGAAGAGGAGGAGGAGGAGGAGGAGGAGAAGACAGACAGACAGAAAGAAAGAAAGAAAGAAAGAAAGAAAGAAAGAAAGAAAGAAAGAAAGAAAGAAAGAAAGAAAGAAAGAAAGAAAGAAAGAAAGAAAGAAAAGGAGGAGGAGGAGAAAGGAAGGAAGCAAAAGAGGAAGGAAGGAAGGAAGCAATGAGAGAAAGAAGCCTCTAGGTAAAATGTAAGCTACTTTGTTGGTCTAATCTTGTTCTCATTTGTCTTTCCAGCCTGATCACACATACACCTTCACTCCCTTTTTATTCCAGCCAAGATGGGCCAATTGGACTCCTTTCTAGTCTTACCCTTCTATCTCCCATTTCTTCTCCTGCCTCTGCAACTCTGTATAGATCATCTACCATGGCTGATGCATTTTCTCCTCCCCCTGCCTTCACTTCCTTGAAAGTATGGCTCAGCAGGATGATTTCCAAGAAGTTTGGAGAGACTTACATGAACTGATCTAAGTGAAGTGAGCAGAGCCAAGAGAACATTGTACACAGCAACAAGGTTATATGATGATCGATTCTGATGGCCATGGCTCTTCTCAACAATGAGATGATTGAGGCCAGTTTCAATTGTTCAGTGATGAAGAGAGCTATCTACCTCTAGAGAGAGGACTGTGGGAACTGAGTGGGGATCACAATATAGAATTATCACTCTTTTTTGCTGTTGTTTGATTGCATTTTATTTTCTTTCTCATTTTTTCCCTTTTTGATCTTATTTTTCTTGTGCAGCAAGATAATTGTGGAAATATGTATAGAAGAATTGCACATGTTTAACATATATTGGATTACTTGACATCTAGAGGAGGGGAAGGAAGGGAAAAATTTGGAACACAAGGTTTTGCAAGGGTGAATGTTGAAAACTATGCATATATTTTGAAAATCAGAAGCTTAATAAAGAAAGAAAGTATGGCTCAGGTATCAACTCCTATGGGAAGTCTTCTTTGGTCTCCCCATTCTTCAGGGGTCTCCATCTCTTCCTCCATCTTCTTTTTGTATTTACTTTGTATTTTTTTCTTCTGTTCATAAGCCAAATAAATGAATGTAAGCTCCTCGAGGACAAGGATTGTCTTATTTTTGCCTCTATCCATGAAGGCCAATAGAGAACCTGGCACAAAGTAGGCACTGGGTAGAAGGGTCACTTGGTTTGGAATCAGAGGGCCTGTACTTGGATTCAAAGCCATTCTCTGTCATTAGGTACCATTTACTGGTAGGTAGTTGGGCAAACACTTCCTTTCTCCAGGATTTATTTGTAAAATGAGGAAAGGGAATAATCATTTATTAAGCACCTGCTATGTGCCAGGCACTGTGCTTAGTACTATTATATGTATGACTTGAATCTTGTAACAGCCATGGAAGGTATTATTACTCCTGTTTTATAGGTGAGATAAACAAAGGTTAAGTAATTTGATTAGAGTCATCCATCAAGTATCTCAAGCTGGATTTGAACCTTGAACTTTAGGCCCACTGCTCTACCCATTTGGACTTACCTGCCTCAGCAAAGTTGGATTTAATTACCTTCCAGCTCATAGTTTCTTGTCCTATGATGAATTAATTTTGCCCTGATTACTTAAAGCAATAGTACTTAATAAATACTTAATAGTGTTGTGTTTTACGAGTTTGACTTCATTTGACACATCAACTCCTGGGAGGTAGCTTTGGTTATTATTTCTGTTTTACAGATGAGGAAACTGAAGTACAGAGCTTAAGTGTCCTGGGTCTTACAATGACTAAGAGACTGAGGTTAAATTTGAAATCAGGTTTTTTTTGATTCTAGACACTGAACTCTATCGACTATACCACCCAGTCAGTACTGCCTGGTGTCCCATGGCCCCCAAGATCTGCCTTTATCTCTTTAGCCACCCCTGAATCCATGCTGACCTTCTTCCCTTTGACAGAGAGGGAAGCAAAAGGAACTTGGCCTTTGGCATTTCTAAGCATTTTTACTACTTACAATCCAGGGAGAATAGAAGGGAGAGCAAAAAACTGAGCCCCCTGATCCATGGGGAAGGATAAAGCCTTTCCTGATACTGCCTTTTACCCACCCACCAACCAAAGCTGATTTCTGCCTCTCATATCCAACCTAGCTCCAGACCTACGAAATACTCAATTATGCTCAAATTAATTCTAATCAATACTGTTCAATTCAGTGCAAGAAATTTATTATGTACCTATGAAGTATGAGGAACACATTTATCTATGCTTGCATCTCCTCACTTCTAAACAATATTGAGGATAGAGTCTGTGTTGTGTCCCCTCCACCTTCCAGAAGATAGAACCCGAGGGAGCCATGAGGGAGCTTTATCCTCCTCCCACTTAAGACTACATTTTCTATGTAGTCTTCTATGCCCTTAATAAATATTTGTGAAAAATTGTGAAAATTCAATATGCAAAATTGATTCAAAATGATTACAAAGGTGTATATATATATGTATATATATATATATATAATATATATAAATATATAAAGCTTATTTATGATTTCTGAGGTCCTTGTTGGATTGGGGATAGAGACAGCTAAAAGGAAAAAAACATAGAAGTAAAAGAGATTTGGTACAAAGGGCTGGGTTTGCTGTGAACCTCAGTTTCCTCTTCTATAAAAAGAAACTAGACCTCAAAGCTTCTTAACTTTTTCTACTCATGAGCCATTTTCATCTGAGAAATATATAGGTATAAAAATACGTACACAAATAAAATATTTACTGATAATAAATCATAATTTCAGGACCCTCACATTCAGTTATCAGACTCCATATGGGGTCACAATCCACAGTTTAAGAAGCTTTAGACTAAATGACTGTTAACAATACTTCCATTTTAAATATAGATTTTTCTTGCTTTCCCTGATCCATCAAGAACACTAGCTTTTCCATCTCCTCTGAATCCCCCTCCATTTGTTCTCAGGGCTGGTATTTTCCAGTTTTACAGAATGCCATTGCTGGTGGAATCCTGAAAATATAGGATAGCATCATGGGATCAGAACCCTTAGAAACCTAGCTCGACTCTAATTTTTTTTCATTAATTTCTTTGAAATTCTTGACTTTTTGTTCTTTCAGATGAGTTTTGGTATTATTTTTTCTAGCTCCGTAATTTCTTGGCAGATTTATTAGCATGGCACCGAATAAGTAGATTCATTTAAGTGAATTGTCATTTTTATTATGTTAGCTCAGCCTACCCATGAGCACTTGATATTCTTCCAGTTGTTTAGATCTAACTTTACTTGTGTGGAAAGTGTTTTGTAATTGGTTCATATATCAAACCTCTCATTTTGCTGATGGGGAAACCAGAGTCCCGAGGAAGGATTGTTTCCAGTCAGACTAGTTATCAAGCCCAGGTTCCTGATTCCCAATGCAGATCGCTTTTACTGTATTTTATGATATCTCACTCTGACATCTCTGTCTGCCCCTGTTTGATGACATTTGCTAGTATAATTTCATCTCTGTTCACCATGTGCCTGGCAATTGCTCCTGAAAGCATCCTCTAAGAGTAGGGACCTCAGAAGCCACGGGGACCCGTCCATCACTCCCAGCCATCCTGCCCGAGCATCTCGGCCGATGCACTGGCCGATGGAGTCATCTCGATGAGCGTTGATCCCGTTGGGCCCATCCATCAGGGTGCTCAGAGCTCTGTTCCTTACTGAACATTAGAGAGCGAATGTATCATCATGCTTACAGGCCCAATAAACCAGGCACCTTGCGGAATTTTGTCTTCAACTCTTAAAGGTCTTAAAAGCATTTTTCAATTATGAATGGTCTGGGGGGAGTGATTCCTGAGTCGCCGGGGGATGAATAAAGATGGAAAATAATAGCATATCAATATTGTTGCAGCTTAGCAGGATTAATCTGGAAGAGTTAAAGCTGCTGGTTCTCTCCGGCTTGTGTAGAGTGAAGGGTCCATGTTGAGAGAGAAAAAATCCAAGACTGACCAACTGAGGTGAGTGGTCACTGGAAAAAAAGGTTGCCCCAGACTCCAGCTCCTGGAACCTAGTTCATTCTCCTCATGCTCAGGAAGGATCTCACACTACGGATCATGGGATCATAGATTTAGAGCTGGGAGTCTTCACATAATACCCATTTTCTCAATGGCCCCAGGACTTAAATAAAATTTTTGTATTTTCTTGTTCTCTGAGGGTTCCAGGTATGATGTCAAGTTTCCTCAGCTAGACCCCATGAGTGAGAAGGAGCAGGATTCTTGGTATAAGGAATTTGTACGCGTTGGGGAATGGCCCATTTAATTAGGGGAATAGTGAATCAAATTTCCTTTATTAAAAGTTAAAGTCATACAATGTTAGCACTGGACCTTCAAAAAGAAGAAATTACAACACAAAATATTAAAACTACCAGGGTAACTTAGAACATAAAATATCAGTTTTGGGAGAAACATTGGAACTTAGAATGTCAGAGCTGGGAGGTTCCTTAGAACACAGAAAGACTGAGCTGGCAGTTCTTTTAGAATACAGAATTTCAGGGCTAGGAGATGCCTTAGAATACAGAAAAACAGAACAGGGAGGTCCCTTAGAGCAAAGCTTCTTAAACTGTAAGTAAGTCTCCACCCCATAAAGAGTCATGTAACTGAATATAAGGATCATGAAAAAATTGGCAATTGTAAAAGATATCAAATAATCCACCAAGATTTATTTATGTAAAAATAAATAAGAATGTCCAACTTATTTTTTTTATTTAGAATTTTTTCCCACAGTATATATGCATGAGTAATTTTTTTAATAATATTATCCCTTGTATTCATTTTTTCAAATTATCCCCCCCTCCACTCCCTCCCCCCGATGACAGGCAATCCCATACATTTTACATGTGTTACAATATAACCTAGATACAATATATGTGTGTAAATACCATTTTCTTGTTGCAGAATGTCCAACTTATTAATATGCAAATTTGCTTTCATCTTTAAAAATGGAAAATTATATGTACACCAAAAATTGTTTTAAAATTAATTTCTTTATGATTTATTTGCAGTAAATGTTTGATTCGTATACTTATTTTATATATCTACATACCCTAGGATTTTGTAAAAATTTCTCAAGTGAAAAGGGGTCTAGAGTGGAAAAAGTTTAAGAAGCCCTGCCCTAGAGCACAGAATGTCAGAGGTGGGAGAGGCCTTAGAACACATAAAGATAGAGTTGGGATGGTCTTTAGAACTCAGAATGTTAGAGGTGGGAGAGGATTTAAAGAATATCAGAACTATAAATGACATTAAAACAGAATATCAAGGCTAGAAAGGATCTTTTTAAATAAAGAATAAGCTAAAAGAAGGGAAATAGCTTATCAAAACTAATGAATATATCATTTTCAGCTTCCCATGCCCTATAGTCCCTGCTTCTACAAAGAAATAGGTCACACATTTTCTTGGGAGCCAAGGTCGTCACACTATTCACAAAACATTCAATCTGATCTCTTGCTTATTGTTTTTATCATTAGCTGTGTGATAATTGTGCACATTGCTTATTTCATGTTGCATTAGTTGCAAGGAGTCTTCTCTGTTGGAATATACTGTTAAAACAGGCTATTAGAATAGTGTTGTTTGCGTACATAATATAGTATTTAATAATTATCATTTAATAAAGTATTTATTAATAATATTTAATAATTATTTAATAAATGTGCATTGAATTAGATTGAATTGGGAGGCAACTTAGAACACTAGAATTCAAAGGAGGATAAGACCATGAACTGTTAGTATTGGGGGGAGGTGTAAAGACAGGGGTCCCTCAAGAGGCTTGGAGACCATTTATTCCAACCTTCTTTTCAATCAATTTGACCTCTAGGGAGGATTATTCAAGATCAGTTTTCTTTGGATACAAAAACTGTGACTTTTTCATATAATAATAACAGCTGCTCACATGTTCCAAAGCACAAGGGTGCTTTTTGACAGTCTCTGATTACAGATGGCCCAATAAGTCAAAAACATTTTCCCAAAGTCACCCAAAGAGTCAGTAGCAAGTCAAAGACTTAGCCCAGAGTATCTACTCCTTCTATTATGCTCTACTGACTCTCAGTAAATATGATCCCAAACTAATGTCAGTGCGTATGTAATAGCTGATACAGAGAATAGAAGTCTCCAGTCTTAGAATCAGGAAGAACCAAGTTCAAATTCAGTCTCAGACATTTATTAGCTTTGTGATCCTGGGCAAGCTTTTTAATCCCTGCCTCTTTTTTCCTCATCTGTAAAATGAGGGGGTTAAATTAGTTGATCTTTGAGGTCCTGTCCAGCTCTAAAATTATTATGCATGTGGAGAAGAAGGATCACTGAGCTGAGATTCAGGAGACCCAAGTACTGGACTTTCTTCTACTAGCTGTGTATTCTTGAGCAAGGTCCATCTCTCTCTGGGCCTTAGTTTGCTTCTTAGTTTGTTCAGAACCATTTTCAAAATATATGCGTCGATAATTTTCAACATTCTTACAAAACTTTGTGTCCTAAATTTTCCCCTCCTTCCCCCCACCTCCTCTCCTAGATGGCAAGTAGTGCAGTATATGTTAAACATGGTAGAAATATATGTTAAATCCAATAGATGTATACATATTTATACAACAATCTTGCTGCACAAGAAAAATTAGATCCAACAGGAATAAAATGAGAAAGAAAACAGAATGCAAGCGAACAACAACCAAAAGAGTGAGAATGCTATGTTGTGATTCAAAGTTAGTTCCCACAGTCCTTTCTCTGGATACAGACGGCTCTCTTCATCACAAAATCATTGGAACTGGTCTGAACCACTTCATTGTTAAAGAGAGCAACATCCACCAGAATTGATCATTATATACAGTCTTGCTGTTGCCGTGTACAATGATCTCCTGCTCATTTCACTCAGCATCAGTTCATGTAAGTCTCCAGACCTCTCTGTATTCGTCCTGCTGGTCATTTCCTACAGAACAATAATATTCCATAATATTCCACAATTTACTCAACCATTCTCCAACTGATGGGCATCCACTCATTTTCTAGTTCCTTGCCACTACAAAAGGGGCTGCCACAAATATTTTTGCCCATGTGGGTCCCTTTCCCTCCTGTAATAATCCCTAGTGCCTCTTTGAGATATAAGCCCAATAGTAACACTGTATGAGTGTCTCAGTTTTCCTGCCTCCCCTCCAACATTCGTCATTATCTTTTCCTGTCATCTTAGCCTATCTGAGAGGTATGTAGTGGTACCTCAGAGTTGCATTTTTTTGATCAGTAGTGAAAACTAATGCTTTATAAGGGCCCTTCCAGCTCTGACATCCTGGATTCTAAGGGCCCTCCCAGCTTTAATATTCTAATTGTTGTTGTTTGTCCTATAAGAGGACAAATGACAGCAGGAAGGTGATGTAAATGTATTGGACACAAGTGAGGGAGGCTGTGCAAGCTTCACTTTCCCCTCCAGAGCCATCTGGCTCCAGCAGCAGGATATTGAACAGAATGACTGAAGATGGCCTTGGATGCAATGAGAGACCTTAGTCTTTTTAAGCAAAGATCTTTCTCAGGTCTGTTTGAAGATTAGGTAAGATATAAGGCAAAAAAATTGCTTCTTAAAAAAAATCCTGTCTGGGAGGGGAGCACCCTCCAAAACAGATTACAATTTATACTCACTCTGAGCCATGAAAGCCAAAACAATGACCACATGAGGCTTGGGCCCGGACCAATCATTGACCAATCAGTGAGACCCAGGGTGATTTGGGTTTAGGGCTTGCTCAAGTGACTCCATTTGAATCCCAATGAGTTTTACCAAAGCCTGCTTTTCCAATGCTATATTTCAAGAAACCATAAATGAAGCTACATGGACAAAAGAATTAATTGTCCCAGTTTTTTTTTTATTTTAATGATCGAATAAATAAGTAGGGAAGAAAAAGGAAATCTAGCCCATAAATCCCAAGATCTCCTGCAAGATTTCAGCAACAAAATTTATTCTAATAACTTTACATATATATCATATATAATAATTACATATTATTATATTATATTATACATAACTATATTATATATAATAACTAGTCATTATTTAGTGCCTCAAGGCTTGCAAGATACTTTATAAATATTATCTCATTTGATCTGCACAACCATCCAGAAAAGGATTTTGGTTCTGTTATTCCCATTTGGGAAACCAAGGCAGCTGGAGGCAAAGTGACTTGGTCAGGCTCATACAATTATCAAGTCTCTGAAGCTAAATTTGATCTCAGATCTTCTTGAATCCAGAGTTCAGTGTTCTGTGCACTGTGTGGCCTGGCTACCTCCATTCCATATTCTGTCACCCACTTTCTGCTCTAAAAAGCCCTTTGAATTTCTAAATCTCTTGGACTTTTTTAGAGAAGAAAGATTGGAATAATTGAATCCTAAAAAAAGAGCTAGTATTTTATTTTTTCAGGTAGTGGCCCATGAGGTGCACCATTTTCAATGTGAAATCCAAATCCAGGGCTCAGGCATTCAAGGTCTTGACTGATCTTTGGCTATACTGGCAGTTATTCTTTGCTACTTCCCAAACCCTGTCGCTCATAGGTTGTATAGGCTAAGAAGTTTGTGGGCCTGAGACAAATTAGGAAAAAGGTGTTTACATATCTTACTTTCTATTAGAAACTATAACATTCTCTGGGTAAATAATGAACCACAGAACCCAAGAGGTCAGAGCTGGGAAGGCCCTTGGAGCATAGAACATCTATCTGGTTCCTAACTCTACAGACTTTTCCCATTATATCACATCAATTTCTTTACCCCATAAGTCCATTCTACTTCTATGTCCTCTTCCTCTGATTTGAACAATTCCTTCTGGAACCTCCATTTTAAGAAATGTGCCAAAGCCAGCCACTTTTAGTACTTCATTCTTATCCAAGTTTCAGTCTTGCCTCAAGATATTTTTTTCAATACGTTTCTTCTCTATTCTCCCAATCTTTCCAACTTTCTTTTACACATCTCCCACCCCCATCAGAATGTAAGCTCTTTGAAGACAAGAACTGTCTTTTACTTTGCTTCTATTTGTATACCAGTGGTTGGTATACAATAAGTGCTTAATAAATGGTTGTTGATTCTATTTAACTTGTCCACCTAATGTAAACTCTTCATTTCACAAAGCACAGTTCTTTCAATTTCCACAATTCCCTTTGGTCACAATATGAAGAAACTGAAGTATGGAGAAGGGAATATTCATAAACAAGTGGCTGCTCTGATGATGAGCCCCTCTCTGAAATCTGGGGTCTGCACGTTCTCCTTGCTTGGGGGTCTTCTGTATGTTGTGCACCCCCTTGGCTGGCTGATAAAACCCATGGTGGATCCACTCTCAGAATGCTGTTTGTTGTCTCTGTTTATGATTGAAGGCCCCCCTGACACATCTATCCACAGATTCCTGGGGAAGGTCAATGAATTTCACGTTTAGAACCCCTACTCTAGTTTTTCTGGTGTTTACTGGAGAAGAACTAAGTGTCTTCCTTTAATGTCACTGTATATATTTACCATTGTGGGGATATTGGTGGCATTGAGTTTTAAAAAAGAGAAAACATCATCAGATGATTAAGAGAAAAATCAGATTTAGCCAAAGGTGGAACCTGATAAGATGCCATGTTTCTTCAAAAACTTTTTATTGCAGATCTTTGATTTTGGAGTGATTGATTCAGTAATTGGTTCTCAACGAACCAGAAAGCAACAGGACACAGGGAAAGGGAGAATGGAGGGGAGTTTGGGGGGAGAAGAAAGTCAGAAATTAGGGTAGGGGTAAAAGCTTTGCCAGATGATCCAACTTATGTCAAACTGGTGAAATTTGTTCTCATCTTGATGACTTTGGGTAAATCACGTCCCAGAGAGCCCTCATTCTGAATTCTCAGCCTTTCCAAGAGTTGTATTGGCTACAGGTGCTTCCTCCTCCATCTTTCTGTTCCTTCTCTGCTTCCATCTTGACTTGACTCACTTAATTTACTCTAAAGTGCTAATGGCTAGAGCTGAAACTCCATTGGTGAAATTTCAGGATTCTGGACAGACAATCCTTCCAGCCCTTATGCAGAATGTCAACAAGGGAGGAAAATTTGGTCACATGCTCTAACCTGGAAGGGATCACCACGTGCCAATCCCACGAGAAGCGTGACATACTAGTTCAGCAAGATGGGTGCTAATGCAGCTTCCATTTGACCCCCTTCAGAGGCAGGGAACTGTTAGGCTTGGAATGGCCGGACCTAGATTTAAATCTCAGTTTTGTTGCCGACTAGTTGTGGGACTGGGCTTTGTAGCTGTAAAATAAAAGGTTGGTTGAGATGATGGGTAAGTTTCATCGTCATCTGACCTTGCACAGCCTCCATCCCATTGCCGGACAGCACTCACTGGCCGAAAGTCCTTCCTTCCTCTAGGCAGAAACTTGTCACTGTGATTTCAGAGGGTTATGAGAGTTATAGGTGGAAGGCACTTAATCATGCTCTAATCTAAACCCCTCCATCCCTTCTTATCTCTACCTTCTGGGAACCATCAAAATCAGCCTTAGACCTTCTTCTACCTTGATTTTAGGAGAAAAGCCACGGCTCAGAGAAGGTCACCATATCACCAAAAGCCACACAGCAAAGCCATAATATGAGCTGACAGCCCCCCAAAGCTTCGCTCCCAGGGACAGGACAACCTGGGGCCTGAAGGACAGGGAGAACAGCCAGCTCCCAAAGCCCTGGACATTGACTGATGCCCAGAGCCAAAGTGATGCTATTCTTTCCTCGAGCGCACACCCCCAGCCCTCCCAATATAGCTGCTTAATGCAGCTCTGCCTCTCCTGTCCCCGCCTCCCAGATTAGCTCTGGAACACGGCTTGAACAAGTGCCCAGATACACTCAGCTTAAAACCCCGGGAACCAAAGAAAACCAATCGACCGCATTAATGGAGCCTTTGCAGGGAGGGTCTGAGCTCCGTCCATTAGGCAGAAGGGCCCTCCAAGGGAGCTCGGCCACAGAGCAGTAAAGGGGCCGGGCTGGGCAGCGGGCGTCCTGACCGCAGCATTAAGGCCACATTAGGCAGAGGTGGGAGGGAGCTGTTGGGTCAGCCTTGGGGGAGCCCAGCCCCCTGCTCCCTTGGGGCCAGGCCCTCTCCACCCTGCTCCCTGGGGTCCAACTCTCCTGCTCCCTGGGGCCTAGCCTCTAACTTTGGAGAATCTTTGAGATGGGGGGGGCTCAGGATTTAGGATATCAGAGCTGGGAGGGCCCTTAGAACCGGGATTTCACATTTGAGGGGCCTTAGAACCCAGGATGTCAGAGTTGGGAGGTTCCTTAGAACCCAGGAGGTCAGAGCTGGGAGGGCCCTTAGAACCCGGGGATGTCACATTTGAGGGGCCTCAGAACCCAGGATGTCAGAGCTGGGAGGGTCCTTAGAACCCAGGATGTCAGAGCTGGGAGGTTCCTTAGAACCCGGGATGTCAGAGCTGGGAGGGCCCTTAGAACCCGGGATGTCACATTTGAGGGGCCTTAGAACCCAGGATGTCAGCCCTAGGAGGGTCCTTAAGGCAGAGAGCACCAAGTGAAAAAGGATGTAAGAACACAGAACAGTAGAGCTCAAAGGGACATTTGGACACAGAATTTCTGATTTGAAGGGACACTAGAACACTGAATGTTAGAAAAGAGAGGACTGTAAGACAGAATTTTAGTCTTGAAGAAGCTCAAAGCCATTTAGAACAGCTCTGCTTATTTTTACAAGTGAGGAAACATATACTGGTTGTATAACACTTGTAATAGCATATCAGGGTATTGTAAAGATCAAATAAGATACATCTAAAGTGCTTTGCAGAAGGAAAGAATCTTAGTCAAGATCATTGAGTTAGGAAGTGGAAGAGCAAATAATAAAGGAAATTATTCCATTCCAATTCTTCTCATTCCAATTTAAGAGCTTTCTCCATGATGCTATGCTTCTTTTTTGTGGTTATTCAGTCCTGTCTCATTATTCTTGATCCCTTTTTGGAGTTTTCTTGGCAAAGATACTACAGTGGTTTGACATTTTCTTCTCTAACTCATTTTACAGATGAGAAAACTGAGTCAAGCAGGATTAGGTGACTTGCCCAGGGCCACACAGTTGAGGTCATATTTGAACTACTACAGACCTGGTGCTCTATGTTTCCTTGCCCTCACAAAAAAATGGAATTAGGGCAGTAAAGTTATCTGTGGTTCCTGCCATCTAATACCAGTATGTGGCCAGCGCTGTGTCTGGCACATAGTAGGTGCTTAGTAAATGTCAGTTTACTGACAGACTGATTGATGGTCTAGGCGACTAAGACATGTTTATCTGTGACAAGCATATGTAATTATGATAATTATTATGAACTATTAGTAAGTTATCGCTCCTGAAGGCTTACAAAGTACTTTTCATATATTATCTCATTTTTAGTGGAAAGAGTACTGGACCCAGAGATGAGAGACACCTTGACTCAAAACGTGCCTCTGGCACTGACTAGCCACGGACAAGCGATTTAATAGCTCTGAGATTTATTTCCTGCACCTTTCAAATGACGATTGTATAACACATAATATCATATCATAGGCTATTGTAAAGATCAAATAAGATACATTTAAAGTGCTTTGCAATCATAAGTAAAAGGTCCAACATTCCACTTCTCCAAAAGTTAAACAGTAATAAAGATGGCGTGAATCAGGCATTTGTAATGTTTAAGTTGAAAATGTTGTAAAAATGTTTTTTCTTCAAAAATGTTTTAAAATATAATAGTAGAACTGAAAAAAAGGGCAGGATTGAGGAAGAAGTGGTTTGAACCAAAAGAAAACCCATGTTTTCATGTGAAATCAGGCCTCAAACAGTTATTAAGTGGGCAAGTCACTTAATCCTACTTTCCTCAGTTTCCTCTTCTGTAAAATGAACTGGAGAAGAAAATGGCAAACCACTTCAGAGTCTCTGCCAACAAAACTCTAAACGGGGTTACACAGAGTCAGACGGACTGAAATAAGTGAACAACACAGAATTAATGGAGCTAATTCTAACTCTGAGCTGGGGTGATAAGGAAAGGCTTTCTAGACAAGGTGATGGAGAGAGGAGAAAAATCTTGTATCCTCCTTTTGTCAGAGGAAGAAACTGAAGGAGAGAGTCACACTGAGGTTCTGCGCCCAGAGCTGGGACTTCTTTGGTTTTGCTCAAAAAGTGCTGATGTTTGAACCTGGATTCAAGTCCTGAGCAGCTTTGCCATTTAGCATTGTTCCAGTCATTTCACCTTCTTAATCTCTGCTTTTCTCTGCTGGGAAGGCTCTTAGAACCCAGGAGGTCAGAGCTGGGAGAAATTTCTCTTTAGCTCTCAAGTGTTCCTCGAGTCCCTTTGTGCATGAGGAATTCTCTCTCCCAGGTACTCTCACTATAGTTTTGGTAGAGGCAGGGACAGACCCCATGACTTGTAGGCTCAGTCCTCAGGTATAGAAAGTTGAGTTGAGAGAGGCCCATAGGAAGGACATTGCATTTCCCCTCTCCACCCTGATCCACTGAAAGGTAGAGCTTGACCAGGCCCAGTAGAAGCAGAACTTGTACTTTTTTTCCAGAAGACTGTGCGTGGCTGGGAAGGGAAATTCTCCCTCTTGTGGAAGATGAGAACATTTGTAGAAGGAGGAAGTGGGCAGCAGCCTGGCAGTCTGGTGGTCAGCACGGCCGGCCCACCTGCTGGCAAGGAGAAGGTGCGCTTGTGGTTCCAACTGCCTGACCCAATGAAGGAAACAAAGGAACAGTTGGGCCTCCTATGGAATGAGTCCTGTCCTTGGTGTCTGCAGAGCCAGTGAGAATTCTCAGCCCCAAGAGAATGTGGAACCTGGGGTGAATCAGAGCTGGGGTGGGGGGCAACATGCCGTCTAATTCAGCACCTTCATTGGAGAAGAGGAAAGGTGATTCTCTTCCTTCTCATCCTCACTTTTGTCCTCTGAAATAAAAGGGAAATAATTAACAATGATATTTGCCCGGCCTCCATCACAGACCTGTTGAGATACAGCTAAATCATGTTGCAAAAGGACAAGCCCTGGGCTGGAGGTGAAGAAACGTATTCTGGTTCTGACTTGCTTTGTGACCTAATGCCATGTCACCTTGGAGGCTTATTTTTCAGAGGCCCTGCCCAGCTCTGACCTCCTGAATTCTAAGGGCCCTCCCAGCTCTGACCTCCTGGGTTCTAAGGGCCCTCCCAGCTCTGACCTCCTGGGTTCTAAGGGCCCTCCTAGCTCTAACATCCTGGGTTCTAAGGGCCCTCCCAGCTCTGACCTCCTGGGTTCTAAGGGCCCTCCCAGCTCTGACCTCCTGGGCTCTAAGGGCCCTCCCAGCTCTGACCTCCTGGGTTCTAAGGGCCCTCCTAGCTCTGACCTCCTGGGTTCTAAGGGCCCTCCCAGCTCTGACCTCCCGGGTTCTAAGGGCCCTCCCAGCTCTGACCTCCCGGGTTCTAAGGACCCTCTCAGATCCTATAATCTCTCTTCCAGGTGTGGATCCATTCTCAAACATTATCACTTTCTTTCCTACTTTCCTTAGCATACCCGGCCTCCAAGAATCCCAGAGTCAGTTGTCCAAATACTCAGAACCAAGCCGCCCGGCCCGGGGTGTCAGGCCTCCCACAGGCCTGCTTTCCCCCTGGCTCGGAGGGTCTCCCTTAATCCTCTGTCACCAGCCTGAGCCTGACAGGAGGGGCGCTGTGCGTATTAATTCCGCTGGTGGGTCGGCTGATTTCAGACATGACCTTTGATTTCTCGGGTAGAGTGTAAATTACATGTCGCCGGCATAAAATATTAAATCCAATTTATACTTAATTATTGATGCTATTATGTATTCTGTAGTAATGGCACCAGAAGGTGCAGCCTCCGTCCTGGCCCATTAAAGGGCTTCTTTGCATTAGCAGGTCCTTGAGGTAAGAAATCTTGCTCCATCGCTCTCTGTGTGATTGATGATGATGGGGATGTTTGTAAATAGTCTTCCAGAAATATTTCTCTGGTCGCCTGCAGCTCTGCGGGCGGGTGGGGGGGCCGTGGCTAATTATTGGGCCGGAAGCGAGCCCCAGGGCCCGGCCAAGCTCCTGCTGCCACCATTTAGAGGTAGTTGGATTGAGGGCCCGGCCGGAGAGAGAAGGATGGTTTTACACAAAACCAACCTGGGCTGTTTAAGAGGCAGCGGACAGAGGCCAGCAGCGGTTTTCTTCCAGGCCTTTCACCTCCTCCTTATCGTCAAGTAGATGCTGGAGTTTGGTTTCTTTTTTTTTAATTGAAGCATGAATAATTCTCATTTCCTTTAAAATATTCATCGTTTCTGAGGCCACTTTTTGAGCCCCTTTTCCGGGGGCATTTTTAATTTCCACTGCTAGGCCACATGTGGGGCTTTATAGTCAGTGAGCTGTAGTCTGGGTTAGGAGATGGGGGTAGCTGTGCGGTTGTGGGGGTAGTGAGGGCAGACTCTTGAAAAAGACAAGCTGAAGAAACCGGAGAATTCAGGGAATATAGTCACAGCCAGGCGAATATCATAGGGGCATAGAAGCCATGGAATACTAGAGCTGAAAGGGACCTTAGGATATATACATATATATTTAACTAATTTATTTATTTTAATACACATTTCTTTATGAATCATGTTGGGAGAGAAAAATCAGAACAAAAGGAAAAATAATGAGAGAGGAAAAAAAATAAACAGTGTAAGAAGTGAACATAACATATGTTGATTTACATTCGGTCTCCATAGCTCTTTTTCTGGATGAAAGTGGCATTTTCTGTCCAAAGTTTATGGGGATTGCTTTGGATCACTGAACCACTGAGAAGAACCAAGCCTTTCATAGTTGATCACCGCACATTCTTGCTGTTACTGTGTGCAATGTATTCCTGGTTCTGCTTGTTTCCCTCATCAGCAATTTGTGTAAATCTTTCCTGGCTTGTTCATCATTTTAATAGAACAATACTATTCCATTACTTTCATATAACACATTTTCAACCATTCCCTAATTGATGGGCATCCACTCAGTTCTTTGCTACCACAAAAAAGAACTGCTACAAACATTTTCGTACATCTGGCCCTTGTTCCTCCTTTATGATTTCCTCGGGATACAGACCCAGCAATGACACTAGAATATATTTGCTATAACATGGAATGTTAGAGCTGGAAAGGAGCTTAAGAGCAGCTCCGTGGCACAGTGGATAGAGCACCTGCCTCGGAGTCAGAAGGACCTGAATTCAAGTCCTGCCTCAAGTCAGTCAACATTTAACTAGCTGTGTGACCCTTAACCACAGTTGCCTTGCCAAAATAAATAAATGATACATGTGATTACACTACAGAATGTCAGAGCTGAAAGGATGTTAGACCATATGTGGCTACAACATAAAACATCAGAGCTGGAATATCGGATATTAGAACATAGATTATTCAGAGCTGGCAGGAGTCTTAGAAAACAGAATGGAAGGGACTTGAGCCTTAAGATATTTAGAATGTCTGAAGTGGAAAAGGACTAGGAAATAGAATGTTAGCCCTGAAAGGAATATTGGGATTCTGTTGAATGTCAAAAAACTCAAAGGAAATCTTAAAAGATAGAGTTTGAATGATATAGACTACTTGAGCTGGAAAGGGTCTTTCCAACTATTCCAGCTCAACTATCATAGATGGAAAGAATATTAGAGGTCCCTGACTGCTAGAGCCGGGAGGGCCCTTAGAACCCAGGAGGTAAGAGCTGGGAGGGCCCTTAGAACCACGGAGGTCAGAGCTGGGAGGGCCCTTAGAACCCAGGAGGTCAGAGCTGGGAGGGCCCTTAGAACCACGGAGGTCAGAGCTGGGAGGGCCCTTAGAACCCAGGAGGTCAGAGCTGGGAGGGCCCTTAGAACCCAGGAGGTCAGAGCTGGGAGGGCCCTTAGAACCCGGGAGGTCAGAGCTGGGAGGGCCCTTAGAGCCCGGGAGGTCAGAACTTGGAGGGCCTTTAGAACCCAGGAGGTCAGAGCTGGGAGGGCCCTTAGAGCCCAGGAGGTCAGAGCTGGGAGGGCCCTTAGAACACAGGAGGTCAGAGCTGGGAGGGCCCTTAGAACCCAGGAGGTCAAAGCTGGGAGGGCTCTTAGAACCCAGGAGGTTAGAGCTGGGAGGGCCCTTAGAGCCCGGGAGGTCAGAACTTGGAGGGCCCTTAGAACCCAGGAGGTCAGAGCTGGGAGGGCCCTTAGAACCCAGGAGGTCAAAGCTGGTAGGGCTCTTAGAACCCAGGAGGTTAGAGCTGGGAGGGCCCTTAGAGCCCGGGAGGTCAGAACTTGGAGGGCCCTTAGAACCCAGGAGGTCAGAGCTGGGAGGGCCCTTAGAACACAGGAGGTCAGAGCTGGGAGGGCCCTTAGAACCCAGGAGGTCAAAGCTGGGAGGGCTCTTAGAACCCAGGAGGTTAGAGCTGGGAGGGCCCTTAGAGCCCGGGAGGTCAGAACTTGGAGGGCCCTTAGAACCCAGGAGGTCAGAGCTGGGAGGGCCCTTAGAACCCAGGAGGTCAAAGCTGGGAGGGCTCTTAGAACCCAGGAGGTTAGAGCTGGGAGGGCCCTTAGAGCCCGGGAGGTCAGAACTTGGAGGGCCCTTAGAACCCAGGAGGTCAGAGCTGGGAGGGCCCTTAGAACACAGGAGGTCAGAGCTGGGAGGGCCCTTAGAACCCAGGAGGTCAGAGCTGGGAGGGCCATTAGAGCCCAGGAGGTCAGAGCTGGGAGGGCTCTTAGAACATGGGATGTCAGGGCTTTGGAGGTTCTTAGAGCCCAGGAGGTCACTATTGGAGGGGGTCTCCCCAGATTATCACAAATGGAAAGGACCTTAGAACACAGACTATCAGAACTGGAAAGACTGTTGAAGGTCATCCTAGTCCAACCCCCACATTTTCCATCTTGGCTCCCGGGGACACACAGATGAGAAGACTTTCTTTGATGCTTCCCATCTATAAAATTCAAAGGGATGTTCACAGGATGTTGGGGGGGAGCTGGCAGAGCCTGGTGAGGAAGAGGCAGATCTGAGAGAGAGAGGCTGGGAATCTGGGTCGCAGCAGCCTCCGTGGCTGTTGAAGAATTACATAAACCAGAGCAAAGGGTATGTAGAGCATGTGATGTGTGTCAAATCTGCATTTCCTCCTGCTGGTGGGACTGCCTTTTCTGGGGCGAGCTTCAGGGCTTGGCGTCCCCCACGCTCCTTTTAAGAGTGACCTATATCGATTTCTTCCCTGATTCTGTGATCGCTTTGTGATCTGGCCACTCCCTCAATGTCATCATCCCCAAGCTATGCCATGAGGTGTAAAAAGCAGGGGGCCCAGGGCTAGATCCCGCCTCTGATCCTCAGGAGTTGCGAGACTCCGGGCAAGGGGCTTCATCCCTCTGAGCATCTGTTCCCTCATCTGTTCAGTGCTCATGATCAGATCGGTACCACTTCCCTCATAAGGGCCTTGTAAATCTTAACGTGATGTAGAAACATGTTATTGCTGTGATTATGGAAGTCACAGACCCATCCATTCGGATGTTCCCCAGAAATATCCCTCAATTTCAACCATCTCTTTGAAATGTTTTTTTGACAAGAGCATCAAAGCAAAGCCTTCTCATCTGTGCTGAGTCAGGAGTCAAGATGTAAAATATAAGGGCTGGACCAGGATGACCTTTACGGTCTCTCCCCGCTCTGTCCACAATGGAAGGTCTAAGATTTCTTCCAGCTCTGACATTCTGTGTTCTCAGATTCCTCCTAGCTCTTGGCATTCCATATTTAAAGGTCCTTTCATCTCTGGCATCCTCTGTTCTAAAGACCTTTCCAGCCCTCATATCCTCTGTTTTAAAGGAGTTTTCAGCTCTGACATTCTGTCTTTTAATTTCCCTTCCAAGTTCTGACGTTCTATGTTCTGAGGGATTTCCCAGTTTTGACATTCTCTCACTTCCATGTTCTAAGGGTCCTTTCAGCCCTGACATTCTCTGTTCCAAGGGCTCTTCCAGCTCTGACATTCCGTGTTTTAAGGTCCCTTCCAAGTTCTGTTTTCTATATTCTGAGGGATTTACTAGTTCTGATACTTTGCTTTCTAAGGTCCCTCCTAGCTCTCATATTCCATGTTCTAAAGCCCTCCCAGTCCTGACATTCTGTGTTCTAAAGGACTTTTCAGCTCCGACATTCTAAGATCTCTTCCAATTCTTCCCCACAGACTCCTTCCCATCTCCATGCCTTTGTTTCTCTTTCCCTTTTCCTGACACCTGTCCAGATCTGCTTTCCACAAGCCCCACCTTAGAGCCTCACATCCTCTAAACACCCGTCTCCACCCCAATCCTCACAAACACTCAGAATCATAGCATCAGAAAGGATCTAAATGTTAGAGATTTAGAGCAGGAGAGACCGTAGAGATCATCTATTTCAACTCTGTTATTTTACAGATGAGGAAACCGAGGCCCAGAAATAATGTTTTGACCAAATTTCCAAAGCTAGTAAATGGCAGAATATAAACTCTCAATCTGCTTGATTCCAACCTCAGTGCCCAATATCTTACTTATGCTCTTATAGCCAATAGGAATCCTGTCTATTACATCTGTGACAAGAGGCCATTTAGCTACTGTTCACCAGCTCCCCATAATGGGGATTTATCTACTGAAACCATGAAACCCTTTGCTCTGGGTACCATGAAGTTTTTCCTAATCTAACAATGACTCCCTTGGCTCTTATTGGTCTGTTACACTCCAACTTTCCCAGGGTTCTCTCATATCCTTAAGGACATTTCAGGGAATTTCATCTATCTGCCACTGGCTCAAGCCCCCACTAATGGTGTTCCCCAAATTGAAGAGTCCTCTAAGGCCCGGTTCCATTTAACCATTTGTCTATCAATTACTTTTTACCTGGGAATATTTACTTCAAAAGCACAATAAAAATAAATATATAACAACAAATATATTGACATCCCCCTAACAAGTGGAGACATCTCAGTCTCTGCAGAAGAAAAGGGAATTAGTTCACAGCTTAACTCGGTTCCTACAACATGATCCAAGTTCTAAATCCAAATCCCCTTTGGAGAATCCTGATTCTCTGCTGCATTGATAGCAACATCTGGCCTGAAAAGCAAACTCTGACATGGCTTGAGCTCCCAGGACCAGACTCTTCATCATCTGTACCTACAGTGGAAAAGGACAAATGAGTTAAACCCCAAACCTTCTTCTTGGGGCCACAGAACTTAAAAGAAGGAGGTGTTCCCTCCCTTCCACCCAGACAATTCATGCTGCTCAAATTGAGGTGGTAACAGGACCTTTTGATTGACACTGGAAAAATAGCCAAACCCTTCCAATCTGGTAAGTTTTACAGATGCAGCCTGTTCTGTCCATGTGGCCAATAGCAAAGGCTGTTACAGAGCACACGGTAGGAAAAATACAGAACATCTTTTCCCAAAAGCATTTTCCACTGGGGTGCCTCCAAAATAAGTGGCCTGGACATGTACAGCAAAGATCCACAAAAATAAAACTAAAATCAACCTTCCTGATTATTTATAATATAATATATAATGAGCTTATATCTATTGAAATTCCCTTTGCTGTCTGGGGTCAGGAAGATATTTCACTTTTCTTTTACAGGATGGCCCTTCATATACCCTAAGAGTTAGAGGAAATGCAGCTGAGATCTCTGAGCTTTTAGCAAAATCCCTAGGAGAAGGGAGAAGTTGAATGTAAAAAATACATACTACTCTTCTGCCGGGAACTGGAGGGGGCAAGAGCAGTTCATTCGGTGGAAGCTGAGAGAAGACGAGTTTCAGCCTCTGGAAGAAAAGTGTCTTAACATCAAAGCTTTTTATAGCTGGGATGAGCAGTCTTTGGAAATAGGAAATCTCCAAACCCAGAGGTCTTCCATCCAAGGCTCTGTGACCATCTTTACTTACTGTTGTAATTCCTGCTCATGTATTCTGTGCTCCAACTTAGAGACTTAGAGATGCTACTAAGTGACAGAGGGCAAGCAGATCGATTGCTACAATTGGAAAGAATAACAGCTCTAGATTCAGGGGACCTGGATTCAAATCCTGTTCCTAACATAGCGTAACTTTTGGCTGGTCACAACACCTGGATCACAATTTCTCCATCTGCAAAATCAGCCCATCTTCACTTGCTCCAAATAGTGAAATTATTACCAATGGGCAGAAGCAACAAGAAGGTAGATTTCAGTTTGAAACCTGGTCATCTCTGGTTCCTTCAACATCCAGATCTCTGATCCCATCTGTAATGGCCTAAGAGAGCATCCAGTCTTCGTCTGCTGGTTGCCTCTGTTAGACTGTGAGCACCTTAAAGAGAAGGATTGTCTTTTGCCTTTGTTTGAGTACTCCAAATTGGGCTTGGCTTATTGTCGTTTAATCATGTCCAACTCTACACAACTCCAATTTTGCTTTTCATGGTAAAGATACTAGTGTGGTTGGCCATTTCCTTCTCTGGTTCATTTTACAGATGAGGAAATTGAGGCAAACAGAGTAAAATGACTTGCCCAGCGTCACATAGCTAGTAAGTATCCAAGGCTAGATTTAAACTCATGAAATGAGAATTCTCGACTCCAGGTCCAGAGCTCTATGTGTTATTTTACCCTCTAACCGCCTCCTACCTGGCACACAGTAGGAGCTTTAAAAATGTTTATTGACTGACTGATAAACTACTCCCAGACTGATGGTAATTTGCCCAAGTTCATACAGTCAGTCAAGAGGCAAAGCAAATTTAGGTACTCTGACTCCACAGTCCAATGCTCTCTCTACTATGCTACAATTGTATTTGGAACATCCATGTAATCGATACTAATAATTCTTTCTGGGGAGAGATAGAACCAAACATGGACTAGGAACTTTCTAAATATCCTTTTCTCCTGATTAAGCGTCCCTAATTTCTTTTCACCTGGCCTTGTGTGGCTTAAGAGGTCCCCTCCTCTGAAATCATGTAGCACTATATGAAAGACAGTGGGTCTTGTTAGTTGTTTTCTCCTATACAAATCTACATGGGGATATGAAATATATATACAATATGTAGTTTCATATTTATCTAACATAATTATTTTAATATAGGCTTGGTTGACATAGAGCATTCTCCTAGAGCAAAGTTGGAGTTAGAAGCAGTGTGGATAAAGTCAGCATGGTTTTGGTTAAGTCCAGACCACAGAATGTGTAGACTGCTGACCAACTACTTCCTTCTTCCCAGACTGCTTCTGTCTGTCTTCAGTTCATCCTATTCAAAGTAAGCAATAGCTCTCCCTACTGTGTGTTGGAGGTGACACACACTAGAAGTATTCTTTTTTTTTCCTCTTCTTTACCAAACCTTTTTAAATTTTATTTCATTATTTATTTTTTTTAATTTTATAATTATAATTTTTTTGACAGTATATATGCCTGACTAATTTTTTATAACATTATCCCTTATATTCATTTTTCCAAATTATCCCCTCCCTCCCTGTACTCTCTCCCCTAGATGATAGGCAATCCCATACATTTTACATGTGTTACAATATAACCTAGATATAATATATGTGTGTAAATCCAATTTTCTTGTTGCACGTTAAGTATTAGATTCCAAAGGTGTAAGTAACCTGGGTAGATAGACAGTAGTGCTAACAATTTACATTCAATTCCCAGTGTTCCTTCTCTGGGTGTAGCTTTTTCTGTCCATCATTGATCAACTGGAAGTGAGTTGGATCTTCTTTATGTTGAAGATATCCACTTCCATCAGAATACATCTTCATACAGCATTGAAGTGTACAGTGATCTTCTGGTTCTGCTCATTTCACTCAGCATCAGTTGATGTAAGTCTCTCCTAGCCTCTCTGTATTCCTCCTGCTGGTCATTTCTTACAGAGCAACAATATTCCATAACCTTCATATACCATAATTTACCCAACCATTCTCCAATTGATGGACATCGATCATCTTCCAGTTTCTAGCCACTATGAAAAGAGCTGCCACAAACATTTTGGCACATACAGGTCCCTTTCCCCTCTTTAGTATTTCTTTGGGATATAAGCCCAATAGCAGCAATGCTGGATCAAAGGGTATGCACAGTTTGATAACTTTTTGAGCATAGTTCCAAATTGCTCTCCAAAATGGTTGGATTCTTTCACAACTCCACCAACAATGCATCAGTGTCCCAGTTTTCCCACACCCCCTCCAACATTCATCATTATTTGTTCCTGTCATCTTAGCCAATCTGACAGGTGTGTAGTGGTATCTCAGAGTTGTCTTAATTTGCATTTCTCTGATCAGTAGTGATTTGGAACACTCTTTCATATGAGTGGATATAATTTCAATTTCATCATCTGAGAATTGTCTGTTCATATCCTTTGACCATTTATCAATTGGAGAATGGTTTGATTTCTTATATATTAGGGTCAGTTCTTTATATATTTTGGAAATGAGATCTTTATCAGAACCTTTAACTGTAAAAATATTTTCCCAATTTGTTACTTCCCTTCTAATTTTGTTTGCATTAGTATTGTTTGTACAGAAACTTTTTAATTTGATGTAATCAAAATCTTCTATTTTGTGATCAATAATGATCTCTAGTTCTCCTCTGGTCATAAATTCCTTCCTCCTCCACAGGTCTGAGAGGTAGACTATTCTCTGTTCCTCTAATCTATTTGTGATCTCATTCTTTATGCCTAAATCATGGACCCATTTTGATCTTATCTTGGTATATGGTGTTAAGTGTGGATCCATATCTAATTTCTGCCATACTAATTTCCAGTTTTCCCAGCAGTTTTTTTCAAATAATGAATTTTTATCCCTAATGTTGATATCTTTGGGTTTGTCAAAGACTAGATTGCTATAGATGTACCCTTTTTTGTCCTTTGTACCTAATCTGTTCCATGATCAACTGGCCTATTTCTTAGCCAATACCAAATGGTTTTGGTGACTGCTGCTATATAGTATAGCTTTAGATCAGGTACACCTAGACCACCTTCATCTGACTTTTTTTCATTAGTTCCCTTGCAATTCTTGACCTTTTATTCTTCCATATGAATTTTGTTGTTATTTTTTCTAGGTCATTAAAATAGTTTCTTGAGTCTGATTGGTATAGCACTAAATAAATAGATTAGTTTGGTGAGTATTGTCATTTTAATTATATTCTCTTGGCCTATCCAAGAGCACTGAATGTCTTTCCAATTATTTAAATCTGACTTTATTTTTGTGGCAAGTGTTTCATAATTTTGCTCATATAATTCCTGACTATTCTTTGGTAGATGGATTCCCAAATATTTTATACTCTTAATATTTTTTTGGAATGGAATTTCTCTTTGTATCTCTTGCTGTTGCATTTTGTTGGTGATATATAAAAATGCTGAGGATTTATGTGGATTTATTTTGTATCCTGCAACTTTGCTAAAATTCTGAATTATTTCTAATAGCTTTTTAGCAGAGTCTTTGGAGTTCTCTAAGTATACCATCATGTCATCTTCAAAGAGTGATAGTTTGATTTCCTCATTTCCTACTCTAATTCTTTGAATCTCTTTCTCGGCTCTTATTGCCGAGGCTAGAGTTTCTAGTACTATATTGAATAATAATGGTGATAGTGGGCAACCTTGTTTCACTCCTGATCTTACTGGGAAAGGTTCCAGTTTATCTTTATTGCATATTATGCTTACTGATGGTCGTAAATATATGCTCTTGATTATTCTAAGGAGTAGTCCATTTATTCCTATACTCTCAAGCGTTTTTAGTAGGAATGGATGTTGAATTTTATCAAATGCTTTTTCTGCATCTATTGAGATGATCATATGGTTTTTATTAATTTGATTATTAAGATGGTCAATTATACTAATAGTTTTCCTAATATTAAACCAACCCTGCATTCCTGATATAAATCCTACTTGATCACAGTGTATTATCCTGGGGATGATTTTCTGAATTCTTTTTGCTAATATCTTATTTAAAATTTTAGTATCAATATTCATTAAGGAAATTGGTCTATAGTTTTCTTTCTCAGTTTTCGATCTACCTGGTTTAGGTATCAGTACCATGTCTGTGTCATAAAACGAGTTTGGTAGGACTCCTTCATCCCCTATTTTTTCAAATAGTTTATATAACATTGGGGCTAATTGTTTTTTAAATGCTTGGTAGAATTCACATGTAAATCCATCTGGTCCTGGGGATTTTTTCCTGGGGAGTTGATTAATAACTTGTTCTATTTCTTTTTCTGAAATGGGACTATTTAAACAATTTATCTCCTCCTCTGTTAATCTAGGAAGCCTATATTTTTGGAGGAAGTCATCCATTTCACTTAAGTTATCAAATTTATTGGCATAAAGTTGGGCAAAGTAACTCCTTATTATTTCTCTAATTTCCTCTTCATTGGTGGAAAGATCCCCTTTTCATTTGTAAGACTAACAATTTGATTTTCCTCTTTCCTTTTTCTGATCAGATTTACCAAAGGTTTATCTATTTTATTGGCTTTTTCATAAAACCAACTCTTGGTTTTATTTATTAATTCAATAGGTTTTTTTTTACTTTCAATATTATTGATTTCTCCTTTTAATTTTTGTATTTCAAGTTTGATTTTTGGTTGGGGGTTTTTAATTTGATCTTTTTCTACTTTTTAAGTTGCAGGCCCAATTCATTAATCTTCTCTTTCTCTATTTTGTCCAAATAAGCCTATAAAGACATAAAGTTTCCCCTTATTACCACTTTAGCTACATCCCACAGATTTTGGTATGATGTCTCATCATTGTCATTATCTTGGGTGAAATTATTATTTCTATAATTTGCTGTTTCACCCAGTCATTCTTTAAGATGAGATTATTCAGTTTCCAATTACTTTTTGGTCTATTTACCCCTAACTTCTTACTAAATGTAGCTTTTATTGCATTGTGATCTGAGAAGAAGGCATTTATTATTTCTGCCTTCCTGCATTTAATTTTGAGATCTTTATGTCCTAATATATGATCAATTTTTGTATAGGTTCCATGAACTGCTGAGAAGAAAGTATATTCCTTTCTATCGCCATTCAGTTTTCTCCAAAGTTCTATCATACCTAGTTTTTCTAATGTCCTATTTACTTTTTAAATTTATTTCTTATTTGTTTTGTGGTTTGATTTGTCTAAATCTGAGAGTGCAAGGTTGAGATCTCCCACTATTATAGTTTTACTGTCTATTTCTTCTTGCAACTCTCTTAACTTTTTCTTTAGAAAGTTAGATGCTATACCACTTGGTGCATATATGAATATTGATATGGCTTCATTGTTTATGCTACCTTTTAGCAGGATATAGTTTCCTTCCTTATCTCTTTTAATTAGATCAACTTCTGCTTTTGCTTGATCTGAGATAAGGATGGCTACCCTGCTTTTTTGGCTTTACCTGAAGCATAATAGATTCTGCTCCAACCTTTTACCTTTACTCTGTATGTATCTCCCTGCTTTAAGTGTGTTTCCTGTAAAAACATATTGTAGGGTTCTGACTTTTGATCCAGTCTGCTATCTGTCTCCATTTGATGGGAGAGTTCATCCCATTCACATTTACAATTAAAATTACTAATTCTGTATTTCCTGCCATGATATTATTCCCAGATTATGCTTTTTCCCTTGACCCCCCTGAACTCCTTCCCCAATATTTAATTTATAGACCCCACTTGTGACACGCAGCCTCCCTTTTTAGTATCCCTCCCCCTCCTTCCAAGTCCCTTCCCTTATTCCCCTTTTCCTTTTCCCTTTTCCTCTCCCCCCTTTTAATGAGGTGAGAGAGAATTCTCTGAAAAAACAAATATGTCAATTATTTACTCTTTGAGCCTATTCTGATGAGGGTAAGATTCACACAATGTTTCTCCCCCGTCTAAATTCCCTCAGATATGGTATATTTTCTATGCCCTTCCTGGGATGTAGTTTCCCTCTTTTTTATCACTCCTTCCCCTTTTTCTGATACTACCCCTTTCCCTTTGCTACTCCCCCTTTTTTATATCAGTAAAATCAAATTATCCATACGGACTTTCTATATATCCACAACAGAGATACAGTTCTCAAGAGTTCTTTTTACCTTTTTCTATTTTTCTTCAGTCTTGTGGATATAGATCAAATTTTTTGTTTAAGTCTTTTTTTTTTTCTTAGAAACAAATGGAATTCCTCTGTTTCATTAAATGACCATCTTCTTCCATGGAAGAAAATGCTAAACTTAGCTGGGTAGTTTATTCTTGGTTGCAATCCTTGATCTTTTGCCTTTCAGAATATCAGATTCCAGGCCCTTTGATCTTTTACTGTGGAGGCAGCCAGATCTTGAGTGACCCTTATTGTGGCCCCTTGATATTTGAATTGCTTTTTTCTAGCTGCTTGCAATATTTTTTCCTTTGTGTGGTAATTCTGTAGCTTAGCTACAATATTCCGTGGAGTTCTTTTTTTAGGGTTTTTTTTCAGAAGGTGATTGATGAATTCTTTCAATGCCTATTTTCCCTTCTGTTTCTATTATCTCTAGACAGTTCTCTTTGATGATTTCCTGTAAAATAGAATCTAGGCTCTTTTTTTGGTCATAATTTTCAGGAAGTCCAATGATCCTCAGATTATCTTTCCTAGATCTATTTTCCAGGTCTATAGATTTTCCCAGTAAGTATTTGGCGTTATTCTCCAGCTTTTCATTTTTTTTTTTGTTTGACTGATTCTTGGGTTCTCAATGAATCATTCATTTCTATTTGTTCCATCCTGATTTTTAATGAGTCATTTTCTTCATTCACATTTTTAGTTCTTTTTGTATATGCCCAATTGAGTTTTTAAATGAATTATTTTGCTCTATTGAATTTTTTTCCATTTCCCTAATTTATTTTAGAGAATTATTTTCTTTTTCCAATTCAGAAATCCTACTTTCTTGAGAATTTTTTATCTTTTCTAATTCAGAAATCCTACTTTCCTGTGATTTTTTAACCTTTTCTAATTCACAAATTTTGTTTCCCTGCATCTCCTGTGAATTCTTTATTTTTTCCAACTCAAATTTCAGAACGTTGTTATTCTCTATCATAGCTTCTCTTTCCTTTCCCCATTTTTCTTCAAACTCGCTTAACTTTTTAATAGTCTCTTCTAGGAGAGAGTTATGTGATGGGGGGTAGGTATCATTCCCCTTTAAAGTATTATCTTTTGACTCTCTGCTGTTAACTTCCTCGGGGTTGGATACCCACTCTTTCTCTGTGTAGAAGGACTCAATAGTTCTCTTTAGCTTTTTACTCATGGTTTAAAAAACCTTTTGGGGCCTGCCCTTGGGGTAAGAAGTTTATTTATTTGTTTATTTATCAGCTTCCTCCCAGACTGGATGGATGCAGCGGCCCCTGTGCCTGATCTAAGAGAGAGCTCTGGGAGAGAGTTCCCCTCCCCCTCCCTGGAAGTGCCTCAGGGGTGATTTGTATGGCTGTGGCTGCGCTATGAGAGTTGCCCAGTGAAGGACCCGCTGTGTGTCCTAGAGACTTCCCCAAGGTTTAAGACTGAACAGTAAAGGTGACACAAAGCCCAGCCAATGAGTCCCGTGGGGCGTGGATATCAGCAGCTGATGTGAAAAGCCCCTGTACTCAAACTGGAAGTGTCTGCCCAGAAACCTCGGTCCCTATTTCAAAGGTTCTGCTTCTCTGGGACTTCAGCAGCTGAGTTCCACAGCCTCCAGCCAAGCCAGGCACTATGTGAATTAGATGTTGCCTCGGGCTGTGTCCCCACAGTTCAAGCTCTTAACTACCCCAAGGTGAAGTCCCGGGCAGCAGAAAGTGGCTACACAGCAGTGCTGAGATCTGTTAGGTCACTTCTGGATTGGGGTGGTTCTAGTATCTGGCTTTATATTTTAAAGTAGTTTGATTTCTCTTCTGAACTGCTGTTTTATAAGCAGAGAAGAGCTAACAGCCTGTGCCAGATTCCTCTATCTCAATGGCTTCTCTCTCTCCCCAGCTTGATTGGCGCAGTGTGCTAGCACCTAACCGTCTGTGCTGGCCTTTTTTCTTCCTCCCCTGGGAACCGACCTTTTCTATTGAAACTCCAGATTCTCTTCAGCTGGTAAGTCGTGCTTCCAGTCCTTGTGGTTTCTATCAGTCCAGTTATTTTTGAGGCTGATTTAACTAATTGGTAATGAGAGAAAAAGGGAGCTTACAGATTCATGTGTATCTTCTCCACCATCTTGGCTCAGGAGTGTTCTTAGAATCTAGTTTGGGACATATGGTAACTCCCAGAAGTAATGGACTTCCCTTTTGAGGAATCTGTCATAGGTGAAAGAGAAATTAAATCAGTTTTAAATTTAAATTTAAATTAAGGATGTCAGTGTTTAAATACTCTTAGAATATGGAATATCAGAGTTGAGAGGACCTGAGAATATACATTGTTGAAATTAGAAGGGAACTAGGGGCAGAATGTTAAATCTGGAAGGGGTCTGACAGTACAGAGTTGAAAAGGAGTTAAAAATCCAGGACAACTAGGAGAAACCTTAGAGCATAGAATTTTGCTTAAGACACAGAATGGAAGAGCTGGGAGGAGTCTTAGGAGGCAGAGCCTTCCCAACTCTGACATCCTGGGTTCTCAGGGCCCTCCCAGCTCTGACATCTTTGTTCTAAGGGCCTTCCCAGCTCTGACATCCTGAGTTCTAAAGGCCCTCCCAGCTCTGATATCCCAGGTTCTAAGGGCCCTCCAAGCTCTGACCTCCTGAGTTCTAAGGGCCCTCCTACCTCTGACCTCCTGGGTTCTAAGGGCCCTCCCAGCTCTGACATCTTTGTTCTAAGGGCTCTCCCAGCTCAGACATCCTTGTTCTAAGGCTCCTCCAAGCTCTGACCTCCTGGGTTCTAAGGGCCCTCCCAGCTCTGACCTCCTGGGTTCTAAGGGCCCTCCCAGCTCTGACCTCCTGGGTTCTAAGGGCCCTCCCAGCTCTGACCTCCTGGGTTCTAAGGGCCCTCCCAGCTCTGACCTCCTGGGTTCTAAGGGCCTTCCCAGTCCTGACATCCTGAGTTCTAAGAGCCTTCCCAGCTCTGACATCCTGGGTTCTAAGGGCCCTCCCAGCTCTGACATCCTTGTTCTAAGGGCCCTCCCAGCTCAGACATCTTTGTTCTAAGGGCCCTCCCAGCTCAGACATCCTTGTTCTAAGGCTCCTCCCAGCTCTGACCTCCTGGGTTCTAATGGCCCTCCAGTCCTGACCTCCTGGGTTCTAAGGGCCCTCCCAGTCCTGGCATGTTTCATTTAAGACTTTTCCCACTGAATATTGTGTGTACTAAATTTTGTATTTTGATGCCCTTTCTGTCCTAACATTTTATGAGTCTCTGCTTCTAAACATGCCCTGGGACCATTCTGGAGGGATAATTCTCCCCTCCCTCTGGAGAAGGGGCTCAGTCAGCCCTGCGGAGGCTCTGGGGCCCAAGGCAGCGAGTGGATTTTGCCAAGTCTTCCTTTCCCGCCTGGGGTGGGAAACCCACTTGCATTTGTAAACCAGGCCGAATGTGGCTTCCCTGCCCTCCTGGTGGGACTGATTATCCGGCTTTGGGGAATCTGGCCTCATTTTCCAAAAGCCACTTCCAATTGGTGTTGACACGTTTGCTGCTGCTTCTCCCTGGGCCTGGGCACGCTGTGGGGAGGGGCTGATTGGAAGGGAATGCTCAAACTCCCTCACATCTTTGTGAAAGCTGGGCAAGAGGCTGGAGTCTTTGAGGTCCCAACAGCCTTTCCTAGTTTTGTATTATTCCTAATAATAACAGCAGGTCCCATTTGTACTAAGATTTAAGGCTTATAAAAACTTTTTTAGGCATTATGGCATCTGATCTTCACAATGGGTTCATTAAGGAAATGGCACAGGAATAAACAGTCTTTTTACAGAAAAAGAAACTGAGGAATAAAAAGGGGAAGCTCCTCCCACGGTCCTGGGTAATGATGTAGCAGCCCCCAGATTTCAACCCAGGTCTTCTAACTCCACATCTATTGCCCCATCGGTTCATTTTAGGCAGAGGACCCAGGCTTCCTTCTACTGGTCTTAATAATAACTTATATTACAGAGAACCATTTGTCTAGACCATCTCATTGTTATCCTTGCAACCCCTCCTGGGAGGAAGGCAAGACCAGAGGTTTTCTATACTCATTTTTCTAACCAAGGCCTGTAAAGTTCATTGTCTTATGCAAGATCACTCCCATAGTAAAGGGCAGAGCTAAGACTTTAATCAAGGTCCTCTGATGCTCAGTTTGGGCTTTTAGACTCTAGGAGATATTAGGTCTAGAACTGGAAGTGGTGTAAGGGGCCAGCTCATTCAACACCTTCTACAGATGGGGAAACTGAGGCCCACAGAAGTAAAGTGGCTTGGCCAAGGTCAAAGAGGTAGAAAGCATCTTTATCCACATGAGCTCTTTAACAATTTATTTGCTTGGCTTTCCCTGTGGGCATCCAAAAATTTAGAAAGAGAGTGAATCAAAGAGAAGAGGATGACTGACAAAGACTGTAGAGAGAAGTTAAGAAGGAGGAGGACTGAGCAAAGGCTAATGGATTTGGCAATTGTGCTCATTAATAACTTTGAGGAAGTTTTATTGGAATAATAAGGTCAGAAATCAATTTTTAAGAGATTAAGAAGATAATGAGTGGAGAAAAAGTGGGATTATTATGGGATGGCTTTTTAGAGAAATTTAGCTGCAAAGAGCAGAAGAGATCTAGGAGTTAATTAGCAGGGATGGAAAAATCAAGTGAGGGTCTTTTTTTCAGGATAGACATAGGTATGTTTGTAAAAAGTAGGAAAATAAACCAGTAGAGAGGGAGAAATTGAAGATAAATTAAAGTGGGGCATCGAGGTGGTGTAGTTATTAGTTAGAGCATAAGCCCTAAAGTCAGGAGGATCTGAGTTCAAATCCAGCCTCAGACACTTAACCCTTCCTAGCTGTGTGACCCTGGGCAAGTCACTTAACCCCAATTGCCTCAGGGAAAAAAAGATAAATAAAAGTCTGGAGATGACAGAAGGGGCATCTGTCAGAGGAGATGGGATGGAGTGGGCTCACAGTTGTGGAGGTAGAGGAATTTGCTGTGAGATGGGAAATGGAATAAATAGAAACAGAAGGGATCTGAGTTATATGATGTGAGAAAAGAGGGAGGAGTGGGAGCTCATGGTAAATGACTTCAATTTATTTTTCTGTAAACTATGAGACAAAGTTCTCAGTTGAGAGGGTGGATCCTAGGATCTGACCATGCTCCTCCCCCCACTCAAAATTTTTCAATGGCTCCCTATTGCCTTTAGAATAAAGCACATTCAGTCTAATGTTTATCACCTTTCACTATACCTTTCCGGTATTATTTCACATGACTCCCTTTTATGAACCCTGTGTGCCAGTCAAATTGGCCTTCATGTCACCATACTTTCTACTGTTCATTCCACCTCCCGTTTTTGTGATTTAAATGCCTTTCTCTTCTCATCCTGATCTCTTTGAAACCTTAGCTTCTTTCAGCTGCCACCTTTTACTAGAGGATTTTTCGGATTCCCTTCTCCTAAGTTGTTCATATGCTTTCCCTCCCAAAACTTTTGCATAGCATAGACTTTGTATGCGTCTATCCATATACATGTCATTCAATTTGTTGTTGTTTAGTTCTTTTTCAGTTATGTCTGGGTCTTTATGACCACGTTTGAGGTTCTCTTGGCAGAGATACTGGAGTGATTTGGCATTTTCTTTTCCAGCTCATTTTACAAATAAGGAAACGGAGGCAAACTGGATTAAATGACTTTCCCAAGAATACACCTCTAGTTAGTGTCTGAGGCTGGATTTGAACTCTGGTCTTCCTAACTCCAGGTTGGGCTCTGTATACTACAGTGCCCTGTACATCATAAAGTTCCAGAATGGAAACTTTAGGAGGACAGAAATTATTAATTTTTTCTTATCTATATCAACTTATCACTTACCACATATTCTTTACAAATACATTTTGTTGAACTGAATAAGACATAGTCCCTGTCCTCAGGGAGCTTTTAGTCTAAAGGGGTAAGTAAAATATATTTAGGATGATGGATTGAGAGCTAGAAGTAACCCATTTTGTAGATGAAGAAACTAATTAGGGAGAGGTTACCCTTGCCCAGAATCTGAAGTGGGGTTTGAACCCCAGGTCGTGCTAATCCAAATTAATACCCACTAAAATATACCTACTTCCCATCACAGATTTTTGCTGCAAAGGAAAGAATCATGGAATCTTAGAGTTGGAAGTAGACCTATCTCGTCCATCCCATTTCTTGAAAAGGAATTCTAGTTACACAAAAGGAATCCCCCCCCCATAACATATCCAATGAGTGATATCCAGCACTGGATTTGAAGTCAGACTACCTAAAGTATCTGAATCCCAACTATCTCAAGTGATTTTGGTCAAATCTCTTAAGTTCTCTGTGTCTCAGCTTTCTTTTCTCTGAAATGGGAATATTGAATTAGTTGATCTCTAAGCTTCTTTCTGGCTCTAAATTTATGATCCTAGCTAGAAGGGACCTTAGAGAATACCTAGTCTCGGTGTCTCGTTTTTGGACACAGATATATATGGTACAAATTAAATAATGACTAAGTGCACAAAGTACAAAATGCTGTAGAATTGAGTAAAAAAAAATGATCCCATTGGTTGAAAATGGGCTGATGATAATCTTGGATATGGAACCTTTAACCTTTGACTACCAGCAACTACAGTGCTGGATCTGGACCAATCCTTCCTTCTTCCTGTAAGAAAGAGACCCTCTTGTGAGTGCATCTTGTCAGCAACCTCCCCCATCCATCATAAATATGGCAACAGTTGTGACTTTCCAGCAGAGCAAATGCCAAGGGAAATGGAGGACTGGGTGGTACCTTGCCTGCTTCTCCCAA